>NC_071979.1:23879737-23894885 GCF_026283585.1 Hylaeus volcanicus
TCGGAGTGGTTTGAAACTGATCGGTTGCGCCCGTGTGCGATCGGCCTAAATTTGCAATTTGCACGCAAAACTTGATCATCAACGATTTCGGCCCCTCTCTTTTAGACGTGACCATCGTTGCTAGAAAATATCGAATTTACTGTAACCTCACGATAATTAACCCTACATCCCTTAAGATTTTTAACGTGAGATCTGCGAAAGAAAAAGAGGAGCGGTATCGGAAGGATGAACGGTGTCGCGAGACGCGATACGGGATATAATTAAACCCGATTGATAATTGTCAGTCTAATTACGAGTTCGTTCTGTCCGATCTCGTAATGTTTGAAAGAAGGAGAATAGCGGCAGCGGGGGGCGCCGAGGCCTAATTTATCGGAGCCTATACGTCCCCTGTTAAATATAATTACGCTTATTGCCGGCGCGCGCACCGATTGGTTCTTTTTATTGCCGCGGAAAATTGGATATTCCCTAATGGAAATTAATACCGCGATTGTGCTTCGCTACTTCCGTTTCGTCGATCTCGACGATTCGCGATGTTCGCCGGACGGGTTTCGTTATAATTAAAGAGCGAGACTTTCGCGCAATTTATAGAACGCGACGCGAATAAATTGGACGAAACGGACGCGCGAAACTTAATCGCGTCGCTCGAGGATCTTTTGCGAGTTTCATTAACGGTCCTCGTTCGGAGATTCCGAGATGGTCGATCGGTCGGGGAGTTAGACGCCTCGGACTTTATTAGATAGTAGATTTCTTAAGGAAGCTCCGCTAAAAAATTCCACACTTTCCATTCGACGATCCACTGAAATCCAGCGTTTATACCCCCGTGTCACATCGTCACTACTGGAAGTCGGTCTAACTAGAACCGCAGCTAGGATCGAGGAAACTTAAGCCGTTGGGTGGAAGTCGTATCGGCTTCCAATGCTCGCGCGAGTCTCGGAACATCGGCTACCACGATAGCGAGGTATCAGCGGGATACACCTGAGGCATCTGCGTCTGGGAAGTTCGGCAAAAATAATGGCATGGGAACGGCTCGCCGCGGGATCGAGATAACCGATCGACGTAACGTAGTCGCGCCGTTTCCTCGGCGCGGATCGATCGAATTACCGCGTGGATTACGGTTTAATATCTATCCGTGCCGATCGGGGCATGTTTACATCGGGAAAAATGAGCGGTGATCCCGCGAGTGGACGTCGGCGAGGGTTGAAACGTTTGCCTGATCCTCGCTGGCAGATAACGAGAGTACGCGTGTACCGCGGGAAAAGCGATCACGTCCAGCCATCCGGAGCCGCAGCCTCTCCAGCGGGAGCGAGCGTAATTGAAGCTGTTCCTGGAACGCGTCTAAGTGACAGGTGAACACCTTATACGCGAACAGGGGACTCGTGACGATCGTACGCGGTCCTCTCAGCCGAGAGTCGGTCCGCTTTGGACGCACAGGTGTGCGAGGACGAGCTCTCGGGCTCATCCTTTTCGTCGCGGCACCTGCGCCGAGCAGTCCTCTTCGGGAAAGGAGTCGCCAGGCTCACCGGGGCCTCGAGACCTGTCCATATTTGCGTTTCGGAAATTCCGTGGATTGATAACGGACTGCTGGCGTAATTGGACTCTCTCGAGTGACTCGGGTGTCGAGTCGGCCGAACGTTTTTCGATATTCTATTCTCGCGACGCTTTGGTAGGCGAGAAGAACGAACCTCTGTTTGTATTTTCGATACATTAAGGAGGCTCTACACTGGCATAGTATTTAGAATATTACAATTGTTCGGAATTTTATATCAATAAAAAGAAAAAATTATGTTAAACATTGATTTTTAGTCGTTATTATATCTACTATATTTATATTGTATCATAAAGTAATATAAATCAATTATTTTCAGACAAACTACAGTACTGTTTATATTTGAACGCACGTTTTCTAACCTCTCGTACAGCGTGCCACATCTCTCATACTATGTCAATAGCAGAAGACAAAACGCATTATCTTAGTATTCTTTAATTTATTATTAATACTACAAGTACCCCCGGAGTATTTTGTAAATCAATATATATGTTCTTTAGATATTTTTCTATTATGCATAAAATTTTCGATCCAATCTCGGCGTCAATTGCTTTGTAGCACGTAATCGAGTGTGTCGAAAACGCATTTTTCCATAAGAGTCCGCGTTAAAAAGTGAAAAATTGAAACATTTGTTTCTCAGCTTTTAGGTTCCCTAGCCTTCTCAAAATTTGTACGGGTGTTTTTGGGATAAAATCTGAACCCGTATATAAATTTTTATAATTTCCTTGGCGTTATTTCTATTTGCGATAGAGCCTCCTTAAGGGTCGCAACAGTTCGCAACCAAATGTCTTTAAATTTGATACAAAGTTCGAACGGTAGCCGATTGAATTCGTAATTTGGTTTGCTCGGTATACGAAACGTGTTCGTCAGATCGACGTGGTTATCGGAAGCGAAGGTTCGACGTTCCGCGCGATGATCGCGGCGAATCGCGTGGCCCCTAATTGGCCGAAAAATAATCTACTATAAAAAGGTAGGGGCATCTGTCGGTTTCATCAAAATGCGCACCTACGCTGTCGCAGGAGCGTGATTTCAAACGCTGCGGCCTGTTCCGAATTCGAGCACGTGTGTTTCAAAGAAACCTACCTTTCAGTTCTAACAGTCTCCGTCTGGAAACGAGGTTGTACGTCGGACGACGCGAGCAATTAGGCGCGGAATTAACGGCGCGGGCGAACGATAACGGACGAAATTTCACGGCGAACAAGGCGGGTCGTGTACCCGGGGGAACTTTTCGAGGATTGTGGCACTTAACGGATGATTAAGAGGGCAAATAGAGAGCACCCCCGTTAACGGCGCTGAAGCTTCATCCCCCTGGAATCCGTCCCCACCACGGTTCGCTTCAAACGCTCCCAGCAGGGCCCTCGTCGTACGTTTAATCGAGTTACCCCCATTTCGTAATCACCCCCTGTCCCCGAGGGTTGCCATGGAGACCGCGGGCGGTCCTGAAACCCGATTGGCGGATCTTCACGCACGCGGAAAGGCCACCCCTTTCCACGTCCTATACGTGGCTCGTTCCCTGGGATCAGCATGACGCTTCCAACCCCCTTTCGTCGCAACCCTACCCGACTTCTCTGTCTCGCCACGGGGCCAGCCCTCCTCGGTGTTGGATTTACACACTCCACAGCCAGCTGGATTTACACTCGGTTTAACCGAGTTTACCCTCCGTCAGCCCCGTTGGAGCCGCGCTCCATCGACGCCAGTATTTTACGGGGGCGCGTTGTAAAAATCGCATAAAAGCTTCCAGCAGCTTGGACGATTTATGCCGCGACCCGCACCGCCGCTCGCGATTTTATTCGACCGCCGAGCGAACGATCGTCCACTTTTATCGCCGTGCGCGCCCAATTTTCGCCACCGTGGAACCCGGGAGAAAGCCGTGTTGTCTGACTTTTTATGGAGTGCGCGACTTGGATCCGAAACTAACGCGCAATGATCATAACCGTACGCGAGAAATGATCCGAGCTCCTTCCATGATGCTCGTTCGTTTCTTTCTTCCCTCTGGAGGTTGGGAGAGGGTGAAAAGATACCACTGCGAACAAGAGTATACAGGGTGTCCCGTAACTGGTGGTACGAGCGAGTGGGGGAGGGGGGGGGGGTGATTCTATGTGAAAAATTGAATCGAAAATGTAGAAGGTTTGAAAATTTGTGTCGGACCAGCTTCAGCTCGACGGATTTCATTTTTTAGATCACTTTCATTTTTGTTCGTAAATGTTGTCGATGGATCGATGAACAGATTTTCAGAATTCGTCTAATTTATGAATCATTGGAAGTGCTGGTTTTTTTTCGAAAATGAAGCGTCGTACGACAAAATTTTATTGTACATTTTCGATTCAATTTTTCACGTAGAAAATCACCCTATACTCGCTTGTCACCACCAGTTGCGGGACACCCTGTATATTCCTCAATCTTGAGCGCTTCCAATTGTAACAATATCGTTGTTAAAAAGCAGAATTGCGAAGCCTCTTTCCGAAAGCTCTGTAAAGTCAGGTAAAGATAGTATGTTTTGATATCGAATTCCTCCGCGGTCCGGAACGAGCCCGCGACAAATCGCTCTGCAATAAAGCGTAAACGGTTCGGCGCGCGTCATTTCGTTCGGCTATCGATCCTTCCAGTGTCGCAAGGGGTGGCTCGACCCTCGACCTCCGCGAGGCTTGCCAAATTAAGTGGCAACTAGTTATAAGCCGCCCCAGTGTATCGGGGAACCACCCCTAAACGTGGTGTATCCGGTTACAATGGTTCGTGTCGGTGACGCGGAACCCCGTCACGAGGAGGAAAGAAAAAGAAAAGGGATGAAGCGACCCCCGACGCGGCCCCGAAAGCCGGATTCGAAGCATTGTCCCCGAATTGACTGTTAGATACACATTCTCTTCGCGCTTCTTCGCGAGAGAAGGGTTGAAAGGGCTCCCATTTTCGAACTATCAACGCGTGAAATCGGCATTGTGGCGGTCCGAAGGGGGTGGGAAAAGCGGAACGGAGGGCACGGATGTTTGGCTAACATCGGATCCGACGTGGTTTTGACAAGACCCCGGATTAGGCTTCGTGTGGGGATGATGCGACGGATCGTTTCGCGATGGGGTTGGACGCTGTTTATAAGAGAGACTCCGAGACCGATTCGCTGGGTAATGGAACGAACACGGGGGGACGATTAGGTTTACCTACACCGATGGACTGATACCCTTAGCCTGGGTTACATCAATTTCGACTATTTTTTGTTTAAAGTGGTTTGGTCAAAAATGACGAGAGATCAGATCTTCTCGTAATTTTGAAAACTCAACATTCGCATCTTGATACACGTCTGTCTGAAATACGGGTTCAATTTACCGTTTAGTTCGTTAGATATTAACCAGGATGGAATTGTTTTCTGTTGCAGGTGAAGGTCTGGTTCCAAAATCGTCGAACGAAGCACAAACGGATGCAGCAGGAGGAGGAGGCGAAGGCGCAGCAGCAATCGGGCGGCGGGGGCGGCGGGGGCGGCGGGGGGAACGGGAACAACAACGCGAACAACAAAAACACCCATCACGTGAGCAAGTGGCAGCAGGAGACCGGTGACTATCACCACGAGGAGGAGGAGGAGGAAGAGCACATCGATCCCGAGGCCGAAGAGTGTTCGAGCGGGTCCGAGGCGTAGCTAGACGTCCTCTGCCTGGACTAAGGCGTCAGGAGTTCCGTCTGACCGACGAGGAACGTCCTCGAGAACGTCTCACCAGCTCCTCCGGTCGAATCCCGAAGGACTCTGGAGTCCAAGTGGAATCACAACGAAATTCGAGGAATTTCCAGGTCGAACCCACGAGTAAAGACCTGGAATCGTCGATCGTTCCAAACGTGGACCTGGAATTGAATCACACGGGGAAATGGGGCTGACACCCACGGGAGGACCGTTCGGGGAAGGTCCAGGAACCGAGTCGCGTCGGTGAGGCAATTCCAGACTGGAATTGCGAAGCAATATCGAGGCGGATTTGTCGAGCAATTTCAGGATGGACTTGTCGAGCAACTCCGAGATGGAACGCTTCTGAATGGAGTTTGCGAATCAGGAATTGCCCCGACTGGTCTCCCAAGGAGGAATTGCCGGGTCGGAGATTAGTTTACTACAGTTTTCCAAAGATCGCGCGGACGGCGAGACCCGGGATTCCCTGGAGGGTAGTTCCGAGAAAGGAACGTACTTCGAGCGGAATCGCTGGGTATTGAATCGCGAATTTCAAAGACTGTGCTCAGTGCGAATTACGGAGTCGAGGAGCATCGAGTGGGAGGGACGGACTTCTCCTCGAGAAAACATGAATTTTTCTGTAAAAATCGTGCGAGTTCGCGAAAGTGCAAGCTCCCTAATGGCGGAAATATCGATGGGAGAATCGTTGGAGTTGCGGGAAATTCCGAGGATCTTAAGCCTCTATTGCATAACTCGTAGAGAATCCACATAGATGTCGGTTTCGTTGATCAATTTGTAGACGTATAAAGAGCCAAGGGATAATTTTTTTTTTTTTTTTTTGTTTAATTAAAGAGAATAGAATTCATGCAATGGAGGGTTAACGCCGAAGTAGGTTAAAGAGCGAGAGTAAAAGATACTTGGATGGCGTAGACTGAGACTGGTTGAAGGAGAGTTGAGTTGATTAGAAATAAGTGACCCCTAGAAGAAGGATTTCGAATCCTTCGACGAGATCGTGCGGATCTCCTGTTGGTAAGACTGACTATCCCCCGTATCCGCTTCCGTGTTCCTCGCGTCGAAAACTAACGAGAAACTAGGAGGTCCTTGTTGCTGCTCAAGTGTCCTCGAGCAGGGAAGGTCGTAATTTTATTCAAATAACAGACGACAAATACACGAGAGAACAATTACACGAGGCGAAAATAGACCCGAAGTCTCCCAAGACAAACAATTTTTTCATCTTTGGATCGATCATTTGAAATTTGATGTCTGGATATGATTTCTGTTCGTTTCTCTTCGCGAGTTCGAGTTTCTTTTGGAGAATCGACGGAAGTTTCGAGGTTTCGAAGACCTCGAAGCACGGGTAATGGAAGCATTGTTCCTCGGGGCTCGGCGAAGCTAAACGGTCGGGTTTCCGGCGGAAATGGCGACGTCGGGGTGCCCCGAGTGTTTGAAAGGAACTCGACGACCAGTCCAACCCCTGCTTTTCCATTCGCGCTTTCCTCGATGGAATCGCGATCTTCTCCCAGTACGTTCATTTCATCCCCATTCTTTTTCACCATAGTTCCTCAATCGATCCACGCAAAAAAGACACCGAAACATCTCTCGGGGGAAAATGTAGGACATTTTTGGTGTACTTTCTTTTCCTTCCAGTTCGTACGAGAGTTGCGGCGGATCGAGTGCATTCGTTGGTATCAAACCTTCGTGGTATTAATCAGATATTTCAAATATTTACATTTGACAGGGGTGGAAAGAAATTTAGGGAAAGTAAGACACAAGCCTGCAGTTTTCAGGATACAAGATCCCCGCCCCTGGAGATTGTATCGTATGGAAAACACATGCAAAATGTACGCGGAATGCACTTCATAATTTAATATAATCATATTAACATTTCATTTAGCGAGAGTGTATATACTCTGCATACGTTTAGCATACATTATCCATATTCGAGTACATAAATGCTTAACATCGACGAGCTGGTAATATCAAACAATTAGCAGGTGATCGTTACGACCACCACGTTGGCCCTCTACAGGAATAATAAATAATACAAATTTATCGGAGATGGGCACGATTGCATTAAAATCGACGAATGCACCCGATTTCGCAAGGCTCTCCCTTGCAGAGATGGGCAAAATTCTCGTTTAGATACAAAATTCCATAGAGAGAATAAAGGACGAACGAGAAACAGACGATGGAACGGATCAAGTATTCGAATAAAATTTTGCCCAGCTCTGCTCCTCCTGAAGCTCGAAGATTAGGGGTGGTGTCCACCCCCGTCGATCAACGTCGACGCGCCTGCGCGCATCTTGCCGTAGAACAGTCCCCCGTGTATATAAATATCGAAAAGAATCGTAGACTGTGATCCGTGGCGGATCAGCCGTCCCGCGCCTCCCTTAGAAAGGACGAAGGATCCCTTTCGTTCCAGTCCGTGTAAATAGTTTGACAGAGGCGCGCGATCACAACCAGCAAGCATGAGAGACGAGGTAGAGTGTATGGGCGCGTGTATACAAGGCGTGCTGAAATTTGTCGTCCAACTTTTGGCCAGGTACGCTACTCGTCGATGCATAAAAAGGAGATGGTAAAAGTGAGTCTAGAAACGAACAATATTTTATTCGGGTCCGAGGAATAATTTGATTCGTATCGAGGTGTCTTTTTAGGTTTGTCTGGACGATTTTTTAGCTCCGAAAATTGAATTTCAAGGGGTGAAACCACACTCCCTCAAAGTTCGTAGTGCGATTTCGCTCATTTCGATCGTTCATTTCCGAATCCACGTTCGTCGATCACTTATTTGCATACTTCGACGAGTTCTACGCGCGTCCAAAGTTTGGGTGAGAATTTCACCGCGCGTTAGAGACGAGAAAGACGCTGAAAGCGAGTGCCAAACTTCGTACCCATAGCGAGAAGAATCCCAGTGTAAAACTCGAGTTGTACTTGCGATTGTATTTAAACGTCGTTGTCCCACGAAGCGACCAGTATTCCCCCTTTGTCGATCGATGTCTCCGAAATGTACCGACGATTTAAATTATTGTATCGATAGAACGTTAGAGGGATGCCTTGGCTAAGGCGTCGGGAGACGATCGTTCCCCGAGGTGTCGTCGTTTCCATCGTCGTTCCCCGGTCTCCTCGACGAATGGCGCGGTATACTTCTGTTCCTCCAGGAGACCGGGGAAAGTTTGAGTGGAAGAAGGGAGCCGAAAAGGGAGTACGTGTTCCGTTGGATCGATCGTGCTCCCGGAATCTTGGCGAACGACCGCCATCCCGCGTTCAGGGGTCCGTTTGTAAATACATTGTACATAAAAGAATTGTGATTTTATTCGACGTGCAAAGGCGTAGCGTTGCACGGTCATCGGAAGATTCGGTTCGTGTTCTAACGATATAGCGAAATAAATTATATCATCTCTTCACGATACACGTGTGCGTTTCATTCACCAGCCTTTGATCAGGGACGGCGCGCGACACTTGGACAATCGCGGTCGATATTCTGTTTTGTACAGCGAGTCCCATGTGGGCCTGGATGCGCTGAACAATGTATTTGCACCTTGTACAGGTGCGAGAGTAACGCCGAGCGGATTCTATTTTAAATTGCCGACCATGCCTTTCAGCTTGCAGGCTGTAACGACGAAACCAGTCGTGGATCGGTAAGTTTGACTAAGTTCGAACGGGGAAAAGGAGAAAGAATCGCGCGTGTTGTTTGTGGAACCAAACGAATTATCGTTTGTTTCGACCAACTAGTAGAAAGTGAGAATCGCTGAGAATATCTCGACCTTTCGGAGGTGCCAAACGTATCTCAACATTCCTTGTTTCAAGTAATGCCAGATATACGAATCTATAGATAACCATCGGTAGTAACAACTGCAACGGAATACAATCGTTTTAGTCGTTTCTTAATTATCTAAGGCTCTCGACACTTCTCCACTCGGAGGCTATGGCATGCGAAACATAATACGCGATGTTCCCCAGCGCCAAACGCGCTACCTAGGCGGCGCTAGTGGCACCTCCTCCTTTAGAACTCGTTCGTTCATTCATTCATTTATTTAAAGTGCGTAACTTATTATATTGGATCGTCGAGAAAGTCATGACGTATTTTTTCTTGATTTTTCAAATGTTATTTATTTATATAAAGGACAAAGATCAATCACTGATATATAGTCCGTTTTGTTCGATAACCTTTCGCCACCGTTCAGTGAGTTTCATAATTCCTCGTTTATAGAAGGACCTGTCTTTATCGGCGAAAAACTGACTAAGGTGCTGATTAACAGCCTCGTCGGAATCGAACGTCATACCACGCAAAGAAGCTTGAAGAGCGCGAAACAAATGGAAGTCCGATGGCGCAAGATCTGACGAATACGGTGGGTATGGTAACAAATCCCATCCAAGCTCCAGTAATTTTTTAATTATTGCTTTGATTTTGTCATCATTAACCGCGATGGGTCTCCCTGACCGAGGAGCATCGCTGAGATTAAAAGCACCAGCACCGAAATTCGTGAACCATCGTTGGCACTGATGTTCTTGTAAAGCATTCTCACCGTAAACTTTATGCAACTTTTCGCAAGGTTGACTCGCGTTCTTCCCTTTATGGAAGTAAAACAATAGAATATGGCACAGTTTCATCTTCCATTTTCAATTTATCGTAAAATTTTCCAAAACTCAACCAAATCGATCAGTCTTTTGTTTAGTAGGAAGCTAGAGTTCTTAGTTGTCGAATGACAGCAGTCACGTGGTTGCAACTGACTCTAGTACTGCAAAAGTAAACTAGTGCCACCTGTTGCAGAAATCCGTCACGACTTTTCCGACAACTCAATGTAAAGTTATTGCACTATTGCTTACTTATTACTAGCTTATTTCCATTCTCCTTATCATCGTATCGCGTGACTCCAGCATTGTTTTAATACTGTTTGCAGTATCTCTTACTTGTCATCTATTGGGACACCCGCTGGCCCCTCTCTAGCTCGGGTACCTCGAGGACGCTAAGCCCGTACTGTAGCCACAAACACCGTCACAGCCACTGACGGCGTTTAGAACTCGAACCGAAAACGTATTTACCAGCGAGACGTTACCAGACAAGTTTAAATTCCGAAATATAACGCCGCGATGCATCGCCTCTCGGACGGAATTCGAGCTTGAAACGGGAAATTACGGATCTCGAGGACCCTGGGTGAAAGAGGTTGGAGCGCGATTAATCGTAATGATAAAAGATCGAGCAGTGCTGGCGGTAATTGGCGGGTCGGCGTGAGCCTGGCGCAACGAAAACGAAGGCTGCGACGTCCCTTGCTAATTGACGTCCACTCGAAATCCGAGGATGCAACGCGTCCTTCTCCCCTCCGCGCCTCGAGTTTTCAATAATCGCTATGTAAATTCTCCACACGCGAATCCGTCGTCGCGGGCCCGTGATTATTGGCACGCGTTTAACGGCCCCCGCTGACAAATCGTTTCCACGGAAGTGTCCTTTCGTGAGTCCCTGGCTCCCATTCCCAGGCAACCGGGCTCGATCCTTGTCGATAATCGCTTTATAATCGCCGCTTTCGGGACGAATAATTACGCCAGCCACGGCTGGCTGCCCCCGTAATTAACCCGCGTCTGCTTTCGTGCCCCCAAACAACAGATACAACGAGGAGAGTCGTTATTTTTACTCGAACCCCGTGTATTCCTCTCGGAATCGCCTTCGTTGGCGAATTCCATAAACTTTGGCAGACTTCTAATAATCATTTCTATCGCAGTTCCCTTTTATCTATCATTCTTTCATATAAACTTTCACGCATTTAACGAGTGCGCGGTCCAACAATCGCTTTGGTCCTACTGGCAGCCGTAACTTGTAACTAAGAAACAGAATTCTTCGTCCAAATAAATATTCTTAATCTCGAAGACACGCACCGCCGCCCTGTAGAAGGTAAAGTCAGGCTTCGCGCGAATACCCTCGCAATTAATTTCCAACGACGACTCGATTACGATGCAATTTGACTGCCTACTCTGTTTAAGTACGCCATTAAACGTTCCACGCGGAGCGTCCACTGTAAAAATAATTAAACGTCAGTGGACGACGAGTACGCCCGACGATCATCGATAAATTGAAGAGTTCGATTAATCGCGACGACCGGAATTACCGTGGTAAAAGGGGAACGGGGAACGGAGGAATCGTTCGCGGGGCGATAATTAAGCGCGTTAATTGGAACGTTGACCGAGGGTCGATAATTAAGCCCAGTGGGGGGGGGGGGGGGGGACGGGAGGAGAGGAGAGGGTGGAGCACGTCAAATCCCCAATTAATAGATCGCATTGTTCATCGGGCTTCGCCTGTTGTCAGCTCGTAAGTTCATTTTCCAGTTGAAACCAACGGCAGGGGCTCATTAATGTATTCCTGGGCGTGGCGTCCTTAATCGATTATTACCCGGTGATCTGGCAATTAGCGGCGCCGTTCCGTTCGTATCGATCCTCCTTATCGCGCGGGTAATCTCGTTCCCCGTTGAAACCAACGATGTTCCGATTTTAAAAGGTAACAGGTCGACGACGCCCCGCCCTACCGGATTCCCTGCCACGGTGGAACGTTTCGATCCGTGTATCCGATACTTAACGAGTCTTGCGACACGAAGAGTTGTGTGAGCCGTGAGTTTTGAGACGTGTCTGGTCAGCTGTCGGGCTTAATTAGAGAAACGAAGCACAGTACTAAATTTGCTTAGGCGTTCTAAGCTCGACCGTAGGTTCGTTTTCGGTTTCATCGTCCGGCATTGGGCAATCCGAGACCTCGACGCCAGAACCGGTCGAGATTTCTGGAGATCGGAAGCGAGGACTGTTTTCAGGAGAAAAAGTCTCGTCTTTGATTCGTGGAATACGCTAAAATAGGAGACGACTTTGGCGCGATATCCTCCTCGAGAACAGAGATGGGCAAAACCGTAGGGTTCGAATAAATTTGAAGTTTGCTTTTGAACATTTTTCAAAGAATGAAACAAGACAAACGTATCGGCAAACTTCAGATTTGTTCGATGCCTAGGGTTTTGCCCATCTCTGCCTCGAGAAGACCCCCTGACCTCGAGCCAGGAACAATGATCGGCACCTCGTTCGATAAGGATACTTAGGAACAATGCTATTACACTACCACGTCCCTCGTCCTCCGATAAGGACACCTCTCTCTAAACGATAGCCAGCGTTCGGTTGGGAGGCGAGCCAGCCAAGGGAAGAGCAGACGAAGGAAAAGGAAAGGCGCTCCATGGAAGGGAGAACACGAAGGGTGGGGGTCGTCGAGGGCCGCGGTGTTCAGAACTGCTAATTATGTAAATTGCCGGTGTTGCAAATTACCCTCACAGTTTGCGTTCATTCTGCACACAATCCACACGGTCCCTGCACACCTCGCACGGAATCCATCCACTCGGATACTGTTACTTCCTTCGAGAAAGAGAGAACAGGACGACGGGAGCGAGACAGGGAAAGAACTTCTCGGGCCCCTCTGGATGGAACGAGATCCTCCAGGTACCCCCGCCATGCTGGTTGTTCGTCATAACCGGTACTCAACGACGCGCGAGTACACGGGTACAATGTTTAGCCGCATGAAAACCTCGGCTGATGGATATTTTCATTGCGCTCGATAACGTCAGTCCCCTCGGAAATTGGTTAAGCTGAGAAACGGAGGGAAGAGTGGGATTTTTGGAAGGTGGACGCGCGTTTTTCTTAATTCGACTGATCCGTGATTGTTGCACTTTGTATTTGGGAGTCGATCGTGTTTCAAGTTGGTAAAGTGACAAGGGATTTTTCGGTTCCTTTGTACCTAAGGAATGGGTCCTACGAAACGGATAACAATGAATGTGCAGAAATAACGATATCAATGAATCGAGGTTTTATAATGCCTCGGAGTCGTCTACATGTTTACTACGCCTCTATTTCTCGTTCTGCGCATTTGATAATTAATCCGAATCCTCGCGATAATTCCTTACGCATAAACTCGACGATGATCGTTAACATGGCGAGTGATCATTGCGATATTAATGTACGTGGTCGTATTAGGAATTTCCGAGAATTCCCAGCGCCGTTCCTGGCCGTAGGGCACGGATCGACGCCAGCGCTGGCTAATGAAATTCAGCGTCCAGCCGGAATTAATACGACTGCATGAAATGCTATATCATTAACTCTATTTTGGAGGATCGCTGGAACCGTGAGGAGGAGGATCGTGGAAACCGGTTGGCGTACCGCGGGCCCATTACGGAACTCATCGCAGAGTCGATATGATTGAGTAGAATACCGTATCATTACCTCCGTTTCGCAGCGTGGAATATCTCGACGCAACAAGAGTCATAGAAACGGTTTCAGTGCCGCTGGCCGCGAGCAGAATCGCATGTACACCTGCGGGAATCGATATCGTTTAATATATCCCCGCTGTCGATGGTTGGCTGACCATGGAGTCGTGGAACTCTTAAACGATGGGAATTTACGCGGATCGAACCCTCGAAGCAAACCGAAACAACCAATTATTCGTAAATATCGGAAAGCTGACGAAACTTTATTTATCCACGAAACGAATCCGCGAAACAGCGAGGCCCGTCCACCAGAAATGCTCGGACAGTTTTATCCGGCGACGGAAACGCCTGGCTTTTGGTTTCATTGTCATTCAAATCCGGCAGGGATCGTGGACGGTGCGCGTTTAGCGGCACGGAAAGGTGTTTTTCGGAGGAGAGAACGACGCACGTAAATTAGGGAGGATAAGTGGCCGTACTGGCGGGGAATGAAGAAGTTCGGACACGCCAGGTCTCCGGCGAGCCACGTCGCTCGTCCAGGAAGTGCTCGATGCACGGGTAATTGACGATTCCGCGTCCCTCGGCTTCGAGCTTAATGCCAGCGTCCGAGTATTTCTCTGACGACCGAGGTAATCCGAACGGAATCTCTCTCCCGCGGCCCTAAAAGTGTTACGTGCCGTTTTCACGTGCCACGAACGCTTATTTACCGCGGACGATCGTAATTAGGCGAACCAGGGACTAAAACCGCCTCGCGAATGCGCCCCGTTAATGGCCGCTAACGGCTGAATCGCGACGTGGACGGGTCCGTAATTCCAATAATTTCGCCACGGGATCGATAAATTCGTTCCTTGGAAGCCGTTTCGACGAATAGATCCTTGGAACGATCGCTCGGCCGCTCGTCGTCGCTGACGGGAGCGGTGGGTGGCTGCGAACAATTGTGAATCGAGATTGTCCTTAAATTTATACGCGATTAATGTACGCGCGGAGATGTGGAAGATCTGGATGAGGCCTATCTTCGAATAATTGAAGCTGTAAGAAAGTCTGTATACCAGGAGACTGCTCGTGGTTAGACAAAATGAGACCTAAACAAGGCTAATTGAATGAAATCAGAAAAACGAATAGAAAAGAAAATATCCAGCACAAAATTTTACATACAAAAGGTGTCGTTAAGTATCGCGTCAAACTTGACCCAGCCCTCGCAAACAGCGCCCGAAGTTGAGGGTAGTTCGAGGTACCGACCGAAACATCGATCTTCCGCGGTGAATATCTCGAAACAGCTAAATACTTCCAGACGAAAAGTGGTTAAGAACAAAATTCCGCGATCGTACAATTCTCGGCAGCCTCCGAGGGACGAGATTTTTCCAGGGAAGAGATTCACCTGGCCCCGCAGCGTCGAGGTAGCCCCGCGCGCGATTGCGGCGCAACACGCACGGAACATTTGTCAAACACTTTAGGATCTGTCGGGGCATTGTTTTCCCGTCGATTCCGGGCTCGGAAAGCACGACTTTAACCGATGTTTTACACGCTCGATTCCTGGAACCGGATCCGCTCCATCTGGGATCCCAGGCTCGCGGCATCCGAGTTGCACGTCCGTCGTGGAACGAGTGGAAGAGAAACGCTCGAAGAAGAGACACGCACCGACGAACACGAGGGTGGTGGAAGAAGAAGAGGAAGAGGAGGAGGAGAACGACGAGAGAGAGAGAGAGAGAGAGAGAGAGAGAGAGAGAGAGAGAGAGAGAGAGAGAGAGAGAG
>NC_071979.1:23894895-23951578 GCF_026283585.1 Hylaeus volcanicus
GAGAGAGAGAGAGAGAGAGAGAGAGAGAGAGAGAGAGAGAGAGAGAGCGTGGTATACGTGGCCCGGGACTACGGGGCCCATTTCGTCTGTCAGGCCCAATTCCGCTCGGGCCCAGGAGCCTTGGGCTTTCTCCGTTCCGTGCGCCCTTCTGTAGCTACAGTTTATGGCCGTCATTACCTCGATCGGGCACCGGCTCGGATTAAACGATTTGTTCGTATGCATGGACCAGAGGGGGAGGGGCCTTAGACGGAGGGACTTCATTCGAATCACGCCGGAGATACTACGGAGATGTTAGGCTGAACGTCACTCGCGACTGTGAACATTTTTATACCACTTTTGGCGGGATAACTGTGTTTGAATTATTCCTGAAGGAATCCTAGGTGGAAGTCATCCTAGGTCACGTCTCTGAAATAATTTACCTTGACAGTGCTTCTCACTGAAGACCAAACAAAATTAATACCGAATGATAAGTATCAAGGAAAATATTTGTATAGCAATTTTGGCGGGGTAACTGTGTTCGGATTGTTCCTGAAAGGATCCTAGGTGGAAGTTCATGGTCACGCCTCTGAAAGGTTTACCTTGATCGCCGCGTCACCCATACGTACGTGTGACAGTGCTTTTCATTGAAGAACAAACAAAATTCACTCCGAATGATAAGTATCGAGGAAAATATTTTTATACCGCTTTTCGGATTGTTTCTGAAAGAATCCTAGGTGGAAGTCATGGTCACGCCTCTGAAAGAATTTACCTTGACAGTGATTCTCACTGAAGAACAAACGAAATTAATTCCGAATGATAAGTATCAAGGAAAATAAATTTGAACGAAATTCTTAAACTTCGATGAAGATATAAAACTAAATACCACAATAAATAGTTTGGAAAGAAAACTTATCACAGTGGAAATTTTCAAGAGCATTAGTCGGGCAGTCAACGTGCTAAAGTGGGCCCGAGTTCTTGAGTACATTGTTTTACAACACATTAGTCATATAGTTACATAAACGACGGCATCGAGTAACAATTATAATTGTGTTAAAGTGCACGACCGTGACGCTGAGAGTCTACAGTTCAAATCTTTAGGTTCGAACCTGTTCAGCGCTGTATTATACATTTCTGTTGATTGGTAAGGACACACTGTATAGGAAAAGGAATTCCGCGAAGATAGGTAGCAGAGGAGATAGACGATTCAGAGCGAATATGTACAGTAAGAAACCGATGTAGAGAGCGTACACCAGGCTGAAGTAGTTGCAGGTACGAAGCTCCTGATAAATAAAGCAACAAGGCTGAAAAATGCATATTTGATATTCAGCTAGATGGACGCAGCCGAGCGCTTCCTCGTCGAATCATGCTTCTGGTCGGGTGTGGTGGAATTACATGTCTAATGGAAAGTCGGTGTCAGGTAATGCCTCTTGACAGTTGGAGCGTTTAGCATAGCGATTAGGCGGATAGTCGAGGAAGCAAATATTTACGTCGTTTTTCCATTAATTCGTTCAACTCGTTTCAACTCGTTGCAACCTACGTTAATTATACCAACCTTGGGGTTGGTTTTGCTTCTCGCGTTCGATGTGATATCGTAGAGGTCACGAACTCAGCTTCAGGTTGGTGCAAGCTTCGATTCGGAGCTTCGTTGAAAGCCTGGACAAGCCAGTAGGCCTTTCGGAACGATGACATCAGCCCGCGCTCGGTTTCGTGTAACAAGACCTCCGTGATTTTTGACTCGTTCCTGGTCGGCTGCCCGATGGAAAACGATTTCGTCGAGTCGTCGACGGACGATTTACGATCGTGCACTGCTGGAAAAGGAGAAAGTCGAATCTCACGGGGTAGGCGAGGATCGATCGGTGAATTCCGTCCTGGCCGCTTAATCCAACTTTAATTTGGACTTTACGAGCGTCGTTACCTGGTCAGCGCGGTGGTCCCGGGCCCCGTTTCACCTCCGCGTCCGTGGATTTATTTTGTGGCACACATTCGTGGAAAAAGGTCGTGTCGCTTCGCGTGTTATTCAAATGCAAACAACGGCTCTAACTCAACCGGTGACTTATTGGCCGGACCGATCGGAAATACGCGTCCACGGTCGCCGTGATTCGTGGATCGTGTGTCCTGTCGCTTGGGATATTCTTTTCCTCGGTAGATCCAATATTTTTCGTCGAGAAAGCCACGCTGGACTTGTTCGTACGATTTTACCGAAATTTTATAGTAGATAGGAATCGTAGGTCCGAGCTTCGTTTTCATTCCAGCTGCGCCCTTGATAAAATAACCAAGTACCAGGTACCCAATAAATTCCCTATATCAACCTTTCTCAAACTCGAGTAACTCCTTCTCAGAGATGGGCGAAATCCTAGGCTTCGAATAAATCTGAAATTTGCCTATATGTTTGTCTCGTTTCCTCTTTTAAACATTTTCCAAAGATGGAAACGAGACAAACACACCGGCAAACTTCGAATTTATTCGAAGCCTAGGGTTTCGCCCATCTCTGCTCCTTCTCGTGCGATATTCAGACGAACATCTGTCGTCATACCGATCGCTCTTAAAATTTCTACTCCTTACTCGCCGAGCAATCTCGCGAGCTAAAATTATCCTTCGCCGCTCGCTCGAGCGCCCGTCCAAATAAATCAGCATACCGCGTTGCCATTAATCAGCTATTACTCGAATAAAATGTTCCCCGTCTCCGCTCGATGCATGCCTCCGCCGGAGCGTCCTAGAATTACACCGCGGCGTGGAAAGTCGTTGTCAGTTAACGCCTCCCGAGTGTCGGGGATCGTTTAATTCGCCGATTAAGCCGATAGCCGTGGCGAATTCTAGGCGAGCTCGATCGCGGGGCTCCCTCGAGTTTTCTCGCGATGCAAAAGCTGCCGGTTCGAGGAAGCTCGGCGGACAGAGGAATCCAGACGAGGCGGAGGCACGGGGTCAAGCGATCCGTTCGGTTTCAAAGTCACTCGGAATCGTCTTTCACGGTACGTTGGGCAACACCGAGGAAGACGTTAGCAACGATATGATTAGAGGCGAGAACTCTCGCGGCGAATCTTAACGCCGCCCCGTGGAAATCGCGGCCGTCTGCAATTTTCCTCGGCGCTTCCTGCTGCATCGGAGCTGCAGGATTCCCGTTGGCGCCTCCCTTGGAAATCGATCTTCGGATGTGCCGATTTGGGCCCCCGGGGTATCGAGAATCAGACTTGGACGCAACGAGGGGAGATGGTTTTGTTTTAGAGTTGGAAAAGTTTGATCGAAGATGGGGAGGAGAACAGGGGAGGATCGAGTGAGTTGGAAAGCATTGCGATTAGTGGTTGGTAGCATTTCAGATTGGAATATTTCTAGTAGCGATGTTATTGGTCACAGGATTTACTGAACACCGCTATTTTCTTAACGCTTACGATACTTCCGTCGCACAGCATGTCAACTGCTGACATCGAAAACCTCTAGATACTATACCCGCCTCGTTAAGCCGCATAACCGAATAGTTTCTCTCGATCTCTCCGTGTACCTCCGCAATTTCAAGAAACGCGTGGTCCGAAACCGTGCTCCCTCTCTCCTCCGAGTCCCGGTCTGGTCATCGAGGAATCGAACTCGCCCGAAAACACAAATTCGCGTGTCCCATCTAATGCCATAAATCTGTCATCCAGCGGCGTGGAACAAGCTCGTTTGACTCGCGCTGCTTTGTCGGTGTGGAACGCGACGGAATTCGCAATTTAGGCTCGTCGCTGGTCGCGCGTGTAAGAATCAGTCCAATCGAGAGGGATCTCTCCCGGCGGAGGGCAGCAGGGCCCCGAGGAGAGAAAGAGATAACTCTTGCCGGGCCCGGTGGGACCTTGTACGCATGACTCTCCGCGTGGACAAGTCACAAGGTGTTCGGCCCTGAAACAACGAGCCGTGGAGGTGTCCGGATACGACTCGGGGCCCGACCCTACCCCAGCGTATCCCCCTCCCGGTCGGATACACCCCCGACAATATTGTAAACAAAATGGTACCACTATTTCATTGGTAACCCGACACCCCCCGAGCTGAACCCACACGCATCGCCTTCCACCGCCTCCTCTGTTCTCCGTTGTCTCCCCTCTAGGCCCGCCTGCCCGTTTTCGTGGCCCATTCTTCTTCCGCCACAGTTTCTCCCGCGACGCTTCGAGAACAACCGAGTCCGCGCCATCGCAATTGCCGTCGAAAACGAAAATTCCGAAGCTCCTCTTACGATGCTCTTTGGAACAAAAATTCGTGGATTCTCGGTAAACCCCCCCAAAAATTCGCGATTTCGTTTCCAGGGGCTCCGGAGGCGTGCACGACCCTTGAAAAATCGATTCCACGCCAAGACAGCGGGGGCAGGAGGGTAGAGGACGAGGAGATCGTTGCTCTCGCGGGAACGCAGCCGCTGCACGGGTAGAAATGCAAATCCGAGGGAAATCGAGGGGAGAGAAGAGGTTAGCTGGGCAAACATGTGGTTAGTTGGCCGAGGTTGGCCCGGGGTTATGATAGGTTCGCGTGGCTGGGCCACATTAGACAGATCCGCGGATCGAGATCTGGAATCGTAGAAATCCCTCCCGTGCGGATGATACTCGGTTATTAGGCGTTACGCGCCGGTTCCAGGCTTTCCTTTTCCCCGCTCTTTAGCCGACGTCCGGCGTCGTACGAGTCTTTCGACGATCGGCTAGTTGCAGAGGATACATACCCCCGTTCCCAACCGAGGATCGTTTTCAGCGTGTAATTCGACTCGTTCGATTCTACGATTCCGAGTGACCTGCCGAGGGGAAAATTGCAGGACACCTACCCACTTTGTGCTCGATTTCTTTCCCGATCGATCGGAAGACGGACCTTCTCTTCGATCGCTTAATTCGCGGCGATCGGTCTCGTTGCCTTCTGGGAACCGTACCTCGCTCTGATTTCTTAGGTTCGCAGATGGATCCATTGAGATCTCCGCGGAATTGTAGCTTTCGAGAAACGTGGAGTTTTCTAGCCAGTTTTGATCGTTACGGGCTGGCAGCACTTTGGAGACGTTAAACAGTGGAGCTCTTTAGGAATTAATCCCTGTTGAACTACAACGATGAATAATTTAGTCTCGTAGGGCTTCAGTTTGCATTGTTCGAGGAATACAAAAATATTTTTGTTACACCCCCCAGAAAGTTAATTTTTATTAAAAATGTCGAGCTCGTTTGAACAAGTTTTCAGGTTTCTTTCGATGGGTCCATCGAAGGAATCCTCACCGGACCATCAAAAAATAAATATTTCACGCTGTACTGTGTTTACAACTTCTTCGAAACGTAGTGTTACAGTTCTCAAAGCATAGTAAATCTGAAGAAAAAAAATTCTATCCAGCCATTCACTTATCAAGATTTGTTTCGACCGTGGTACGTACCCCTCCATCAAGAAACTATTCGTTTCGCGCCATCTTCTTGCACGCCTACTCTTCGTTCGGCTAGCGATCGGGAAACAATCACGGAAGGAGTTTAGTTTCACCCGTGGAGCCGACTTTCATTCGATTGTGTTACGGCACCGGTTTCGCGCGAGCCACAGAGTCGACTCGAGGCGTAGGATCAAGCGTGCAACGAGGTGCAATAAAAATGCACCCGGCTGCAGGCGCGAAGGGCGCCGCAGCTGATCGACTTTAGTTTACGGTGACGTCTGCTGGTACTACCGATCGTTCCCATAAATTAACATAAACTCGGCCCGGAACGGTCGCTACTAAAACCGCTTATGGGGTTACATAAAGCCGTGAGTTACCGTGGACGACGTTGGACGTAATTGAATGCCGGATCGTGGCTAATGGACGTTTAATGGCCCTGTAATGCTGCTCGCGTTCTAATTGACTCGAAACGCGCGATTATCGCGAGGAAACGTCGCCTCAGAATTTCCAGGGTGCGGTTGGACGACGCTGGCAGCCGTGGAACGAGTCCATTTCGAGGAGGAAATCGTTGACGATGGAACTAAGATATTCCCCTGCCGTTTCCATCCTTTTTTCTTGTTGTTTGAATGTTTGGCCATGCGGGTAATGCTCGGTCTTTCTATAGATAATCGTAAAATAATTTATATTTGGTTGATTTTGAAATGGTACTATTTTAGAGAGTTGTTTCTTCAAAAAGGTAAATGAGACTATGTTCTCAATTTTTGTCAAAGATAAGAACCGTGACCGCTATAAAAGAGCATATCTAAAGATTGCAACACGGTCAACTTTGCGCCAAGTTTGAGTTGTTGCTCCATTTACTGCCCGATCTCCCGTGGAACGAGGTAGTCGTGGCTATTGAAATCGACCGGGGGGGAATAGCTCGAGACTTTAATTCGACGCCTTCAATTACCGGAAGAATAATGTATGCGCAAGATTATACATTTTTTTGTTCAATTAGAAATCAAGTGAATTAGATCGCTTAACAGATCCAGTGGCGCGTTTGCATGAATGCCTTCCGGGCAGGAGAACGATCATCGAATTCCACATTCCGGTGCTAAGCATGTCTGGATTCCAGTGCCAGCTCCTCGCATATTTGACTCTACATAGTTATCGAGAAGAACGCTTAGGTTTAAACAGCTTCCTCCTCTACGGATTTAATCTCATTCCGCGTGAATTTGCCCCTTTTATAGATATTCCCCTGGCGATTCAACACCTTCGGCTACCTTTTCACGACACAGACACGCGCCGGTCGTTTCCATTTGTCCCGATTTGTTTAAGAGGTCGTTTCAAGCTTGCCAGTGTAGGCAGATTTATATTGCTAAACTAGTCCCATTACTTTGAAGCGAACGATCTAGTTTATTAATACTTCTGCGTTTCCTTCTGGTTGTGCAACGTGTAATATTAATCTCCGCGCAGGAAACCAATTCGTATCGCTGAGAGTAATTGTCTACGAAGACCTACTCCCACCTTTAGGTGAAACTCGTTGCGCGAGAGAGCGAAACAAAAAGAACCACGGATGACTCGCTGACCTACGACTCCATACTCGCGAATGTTCGAGTGGCAACCACCCTGGAAAAGAAAGGTGCACACCCTCGTCTCCCTCCCCCTCGCGGTAATAATATCCCGGAACGTTGAAACGGTGTTCCGCGATCCCTCATCAAGAGGAACGTTCCCTCGAATCAACGGGTGTCCCATAAAAATCCCCGCAACCGTATTCGGCATTAAATCGATGCATAGGAGCGCATCTAGCGTGCGCATGGGGGCCGGTTATGGCCGCGGAACGATCGTGGATCGGTCGAGTTTACGCGAACAGCGGCGATAAGTTCTCCAGAAGGAATGGAAACAGGAACGGGCAACGAGAATCGGGGGGGGGGGGGGCCGGGACGGGACGAAGGGGGAGAATGTGTAATCAGTTTAATGAATAGTCGACCAGCGTAATTACGGCCGAGCATACAGTACACCGAGCACTCGCGAAGACCGAGAAAGAGTTGGAACATTACCGAGGAACTCTTGGATTCCTCGTCGATAGCGCCTTGTTTCGTTTTATTGGAGCGTTGGCCGCTGATTGAGGTGTTCCTGAAACATGGAAATTCGTCTGCGGCATCGTGGCTGAGATATGCGATGGACTTGTTGACTCTATCAGGCTCAGGTGGCAGAAAAGCACATACTCCAGGCAGAATCAGTCTTGATAAAATTCTAGGTATGTAGATACTAAATATAAAATAATCCCGTAAAGAGTGTCGTCAAGAATACGAGACCCATCCAGATCGATTCTTCGTGGAAATACGAGTCGAAAAGTCCTTTTCCATTTTGCAATCCGAGGCTTCGTTGTCGAGATACAAGCAATTAAAGTACGCGCGCGTGCGAACGGTCACGCAGCGGGTAATCAGCTGACCGAGACATAAAATGGCGCACGCCGTGAGTCACCCCGATGGAATTTAATTGCTCGTATCTAAGTGACCGATCATCGGATCGCAAAACGGTAAAGGACTTTTCGACTTCTTTTTGCACGAGCAATCCTTTTCGCGGGGTTTGATTTCTAGATTTCTAAAAATTCTATAAATTCACGATCGAGTGAATGTATGTTGGTTCCAGTCTTGTTTGAGAATAGTTATTAAAAGGCGATCAGCGATCGAAACAACGTGCAAGATCGCTCGCCAACGCGACGTAGGTAGATCGAGTGGATCGGTCTGAGAATAGAATCAGGGGACTTCCAGTGACTTCTGGCCGGATACTGAACTACACGCGCGTCCGATCTATCGATAATGGACGCGTGGAAGTATTCGTCGCTGCTACGTGACCGTGCATACGCGCCCATCCGATCGTGTTTTAGCGCGAATGCTTGTCCAGGGTCTGTACATCTTGATCGAATGCGTTATAATTTATAATCCTTGCCGCGACGTTCTCCGTTATTTTATACCTCTAATAATTTAATACATCTTTTACCATCGGCAACCCTTGCATGTTTAGTTTCCTTGGAATTGATTCCCAAAGAGAGAATTATTAATTTAGAATTGGAGAATTTAGAATCGGAAAATAGAGGAAGGGCTGAGATCTGTGCTTGTAGAACATTTCGATAGCCGTGGACGAATATTCGAGTAGGGTAATATTGGGCAAGTCTCGACGGTCCTAGAACGAACACCGAGGCCTCGTATCACCGGCATAAACGCACACGCGCGCAGCTCTGGCCGGCTTCTCCAAGCTGTCCCAGAAGATATACTCGCTACCATTAACATTATTATGTGAGCCAGCGCTCGTCAGCGGGGATAAGTGAACGCGGCCGGCTTATTAAATTGCTGGTGTAACATTACGATTTACAGGGCAATAAGAGAGTTATCCAACCAGTGGCTCGCGAGTGTACACGCGCGTTAACGTTGCGTGTCTCTGCGCTATAGGGTGTTCAGCTCGTAGAGGGCAATAGTTATTACGAAGAGCACTATTTCGAGTTCTACGAGAAATTGAATAAACAAAATTTTCAATGTTATATTTAATAGTGGTTGACTCTTAGAGGTGACTTTGACCCAAGGCGCCCCTCAGCTAGATTGCTCTATCGTAGTTTAAGGAGACCCTGAGGTGGAGTAGTATTAGGTTGTCCCAAAAGTTTCTTCCATTTCATTAATAAGTAATACATACATGATATTTTATGTCTAATGTTACATTATTAAATTGCGTACGACTCATTTTGCTCCGTTACTGTTACAACATTAACATCTAAGAAATTAGGTTCTTTATTTATATAAACACTGCCACGCAAAACAACTGAGTGCAAGTCACGAAAGAAATTTCCGGGATAACCTAATATTTCGGCCCTGTGGAGCAGAACCAACTTCCCACGAAAGGTTCCTAAGAAACAACTGAAATTAACATTCTTAACCCTTTGCACTCGAGGTCTTTTTTTCTGGTATCTATCAGCAACTCGAGATGTTTCTTAGCATTCTATTGTCACGAATGCTATGCTTAGATTGACTTCGAAACTGAGATCTTTAATTTGAGATTTGAAAATTAGGTCACCTATGCCTCAACGACAAACATTTTATCGACACTTCGAGTTCCAAAGAAATTAAACATAAAGTGAAACCAGCGGTGACTGAGAGTTACCTCTCGAGTGCAAACGGTTAAGAAATATAGTTGTGATTCAAAGACCTCCAGCAAAATATGTTTTCCCCTGGACCCCTCAACTCCCAAGGTCTCGCCCTTTAAATGTTCTCATTCGGCGCCATTTCTTTTTTCTTTTTCCGCGAATTCTTACAAGTGAGTCCTTTCGAAGCAAATCCTCCAAGAGAAAACAAACTGTAATGTTGCAAAATAGAAGCTTCTCCGAGCCAGTCCAGCGCGCAGATAAGATTCAGCGCGCGAAGGAAAATCGAGCGAGGAGCCGAGCTGTAAAAAGGAGCAAAAGGACGAAGATCCACTGGAGGGGCCCAAGAGATTGCAGTGACTGCGAGGAGCTCGTCTAAAAGGAGTCCTAGGCGGGTTATCGGTCGGCGGAGGCCCAACAACGTAGCAATTATCAGCCATTCCTCGCAAATAGCTGATGGTTAGTGATAATTATCTGCCAGAACGCCACGCCATTGGGGCCACATCGCGTACGAACGATCTATATACCGGGTGCCTAGAGCGAAAGTGTCCCCCCCCTCCTTCGTTCGATGAGTCGTATCTTCTCTCTCCTCCTCGTCGATCGCTTCGCCATCTCGCTCGAAATTGGCAGTAACGTTATGATAATTCCTGTTCTTTCGACGAGGGGGATAAGATCGTTCCGTGGAACTCGAATCGACCATAACCTCTTCGAATGAATCGTGCCGCTTCAGGGGAACCTCCAGAGGGGAGGGACGCCTCCTACTTTTGCATAGTTTATTGCCCGCCGTCGTACGTGAACCACATTATCTCTAATTTCTTTCCATCCAATTAGGCGGAGCAGAGATCCCGTCTCCGAACAGCAAACTGTCGAATACAAAATACTCGATAATTTTCGTGCTGGAAAAGAGACTGTGTCTCTCCTCTCCTAAATATAAATCGATCCTTCTTTAGCGAAACAAAAGAAAGAGGGAGCCAATACGATCGTTAATAACACAGATACATTTGTGGGAAAGTATTCACGTGCCCCAAAACGGGCTCAATGACGATTTTCTCGAAAACCAATAGGCGCGCACGGAACTTCCATTCCACAGTTTCGGTTCAGTTTTTCTTACAAAATCACCCACTTCTGTGGGACATCCTGTATAGCAATGGCGTCGTTTAAAAATTGACACAGCATCAGTCCCTCGGTATCGCTTCACAATTTATAGGGACGGCAATTTAGCAAATGTGGCGAGTAAAAGTGTTAACAGACCCAGCTCGTACAGTGTTTAGAACCCCATTATAACCTTTAAATCGATATAATCTCGGCGCCGTTACCGTTCACCCTTCGGGTGCAGCAATCATTCTATGAGTATAATAAAGTTCGAGCGTGTAATTTGTGGGGCTCGATATTTACGAAGTTTCAAGTCTGTGTACTTTCGTTACGTGGTGTCCCCCCTATCGCGAAACAATAAACAATGCAACGAACAAACCACGATTCCCGATTGCCAGATAAAATGAAACATCCGAAATGGCTGCAAAGCGAAGGTGGGTCCACGGTAAAGTGGTCGGTGGAGCGTGAAACGATATGCGCGAGCAACAGTGTAATAAGTATGCGCATTAGGGTGATAAGAGTGCAAAGAGAACGCCAAAGGCCTATCTAGGAGGCCTGCACAGAAGTACGTGCTCGACTCTACCCACTCGAATCTCTTCCTCCTCAGTCCTTGTTACGTGGAATCGAGCTTACATTCTGTAATCTCACGGTAGAACCTGGAATCGATCGTGGAAGCTCGATTTTTTTCTGGATTCCGAAGAGTGCCGAGGACATCTTCTCTCGGGTTACTTCTTCCCCCAGGAGTTCCATACTGGAACTACCAGACGCACAATCAGATTCATATCGAAAGTAATCCTTGAAAAGGATGTTCGATATACGTGGACTCCGTTATTGCTCGATGGTTCCAATGATGAGACAATCCCAACACCTCAAAATTTACCCTTTGCAATCGAGCATTCTATCGTCACGAATGCTAAGCTGAATCGGGTCACTTTTACCTCGTCGAGAATCATTTTGTCGGCACTTCAGGTTCCAAAGAAATCAACCCTTTGCACTCGAGAGGTGACTCTCGATCGCCACTAGGTTTTAGGTCAATAAGATGATTGTCAGTGCAGTAAAGGTAAGTAAAATCTCAAATTAGTTTGCAAGTCAATCTAAGCTTAGCATTCGAGTTGCTGGTAGATACCAGAAAGAAAGGTCTCGAGTGCAAAGGGTTAAACACAAAAGAATATTATTGTTGGTCGATTTACTGATTCGAAGCTAGCGGTGACCGAGAGTCACCTCTCGAGTGCAAAGGGTTAAGAGGATTCAGGACTCGAAGCATCGAGGACTCGTCGAGCAGTGTGAACGGAGCTTAAGGGGGGCCCAGACGGAGCCGAAAGCGCAGATAGGATCTGAGCGACCAAATTGTTTCGGATTGTTGGTTAATTGGGAGCTCGTTTTGGTCCTGCAGCTTTAGCGGAGGCACGGGAACGGCCACGGGGAAGAGGAAACGATCTGCAAATGCCTCCGCCCACCAACCCCATGGGTGAACCAATAATCGAAGCTGGATACAGCGAGGCGACCTCGTGTTACCCAATCGTGGACCACGTTCCCGCTCAATTGACATGCCCGCGCGAGAATGGAGGGCCAGGGGGTGGCGTGTCATACGCTTACAAACTGGTACCGCGGTGTAGGAGAGTCGAAATGAGCGCCAGGAGGACCAGAGTTCGCATAAATCTCCCATAAGTACTGCCGTTTTTATCCGCGGTGGAAAAATATCGCTCGACGACCCGGGGCTTCCATCAATTTTTCTCTTTCTCTTTCCACCCCCCTCCCCCCCCTGGTTTATTTCGTCCCGGCCAGCGGGGATTTTCGAATTTATTCGACTCGGGAGCAGCCGATGACCAGGCATTTCGTTATTTATAAATAACGCGATCCGCTTGGGTTCGTAGAGCCGAGTTTCGATAACGTGGTTGCAATCGGATAAGTACCGAAATGTACTTTACGAAAGGTCGGGATACAAAGATCAAAATAGGCTACAGAGTGTGCTAACGATAACGCGTTGTATTATTACGCGTAGTATTTCGATGTTCGCTATATTTTATATGTCTCGTCAAAGGGAGGGGTTCAATAAAATTCTGAACCGAGTCAATCTAAGCTTAGCATTCGCGACAATAGAATGCTAAGAAAGCATCTCGAGTTGCTGATAGATACTAGAAAACAAAGCCTCGAATGCAAAGGGTTAAAATGTGGACTCGTAGCGGTACCCTTCTTAAGAGAAGCAAGCTTCGAAACATGGAATCGAACAGGTTCGATAATATTTAACTAAACTAAACTTCCTTTGAAGTAAAGAAATAAACAAATCTGGCCCGCATTTAGGAACGAAGGAGCCTGCGAGTGTTGGTTCACTTTGGACTTTTTCTCCCCCGAAAAAGGGATGGGGGGGGGGCCGTTTCGCGCGAACGTTGCATCGTGTGCACGCGTGGGAGATAGAGTGCATCGAGGCGAATGCAGGGCACCGTTTGCACGGCAATCGGCCACAACCGTTACATTGTAATGAGGGTTTGTCACGCGTCATTGGCCACGGGCTCGAGATGTATTATTTAGTAGCGTACAGCTGCGCCGACCGCTGCAATCAATTTCTATATCGGCCTAATTACCATTAGTAATGATTCCAGCCAGACGCTGTTAATGGATCAATTATTATCCGTTTAATAAGTTTTAATTCGATCAGCGTGGAATATCGTTACATCTCTCAATTTAAGTAGATAGTTATTTTCAGTACAGTTCGTCGTGCTCGTTCTTCCAAATTCCGAGGGGTGAAATAAATCCAAGAAATTAATTTACTCTAATAGGATCACTTGCAAGATAATATAATTTGATATTCTGGAAATTAACGCTACACTTATCGGCTCTGTTTCATTGCACGAAACAATTTCATATAAAAACTGCGCACGAAAATTTGAAAATTATATACTCTCGACATTTTTGTTCGTATTAGGATCCTCTTTTCCCTTTTTCTCGCCCCTTTCTGTGTACACTATTTTCTGGCGAACGAACGACAAAGTTGCACGCGACTCGAACAACGCGATCGTATCGCGGGAGGACACGAAAATCGCGAACCTAATCGCCCCGCGGGCTCTGTTCCCTTTTAAGCGGGTTAGTAGAATGTAATTGTGCGATCGTATCGTCGGACGATACGGAAATCGTGGAAATAATCGGCCATCAGATGTTGTAGATCCGAATAAAGTTGAAAGGCAGAGAAGGCTTTCGTGGTTCGTGCATCGAGAGCGGCTTATCATTTTTGGTCGTTTTTGAGTAAGCATTTCACGCTACTCTCGTTCAATTACACGTGACGTACCAATCTCTCCGACGAAATATTTTCCTCGCGACTTTGATGTTTTTTTAGTGCGCGCTCGGAGAAAATAAATGGAGAATTAAATGTCCGGCTGAGACACCAGTTCCATATCGTGATAGTATTTACGCGTTAATATTTAATATTCAATGCTTCCGCGGGCTGATTCAACATTCCGTGTGAAGCGTGCGATGCGAGATGTAGCGATTAAATAAATCCTGAATTTGTACTCGTCGTATACTATTCGAAGAAGATGTTTCATAGAGGGAATCAAAGTTTCTCCGATCTCCCTTTTTACGATCTTAGAAACTAAAAATACGCGAAGAATCGAAGGAACTTTGTTTCCTTCTATTTCCTAATAACAGATATTAGTCTCGAATTCTGCCATGTTCAAATCCTACATCTCCATTCATCCGCAACACTCATCGATCACGACTCGAAATAATGAAATCGCCTCGCGCGTACGGTAATTTTTTTTCCCCTGTCGCGTTCGAACTCGACGCGAATTATCATAGGTTGAAGAATCGTTGCGCGTAAAGGGTGAATTAATAACGCGACCGCGACAGGCGAGATTCGGGCAGAACGCGAAGGCTATCGCGGCCGCGGTGCGTGCCATAACGCGTTCGCGCGCGTGACGCCGTCCCATTATTTTCACCCGATGAAACAATTAGTCAGCTGGTAATTAGACAAAGGACAATTTACCGCGAGGCTCCCTCGTTATCTCGCCGGTCGCGTGTAAGACAAGCCGTGATAAATAATCGGCTGGACGCGGGGAACCATCGGGGACGATAATTGGCCAGCGTCTGCTGGTTTGATTCGAACGCTTCCCGAAAACGGGGCGGAATTTTATGCAAAATCACCCGCCTCGTCTTATTATCCGGCGACGATTTATCGGCCTTCCTGGTACCCTTCGTCGATGACTTATGGCCCCGTTGCAGTGATTAATCTTCGATAAATCGCCCCGGGAAATCAATTCCTGGGGAACAGCCTGAATTCGAGGACGACGATCTTCTCGAAAGCAAAGTTTCCAAACGGTCTTGTAAACTGGAAGTCTCCACCTTACTTCACGCAGTCGTCGCAAGCGCCGAGTGTAAAGAGTTACGTTTCTAAATATGGTTTAACGCTAGAAAATGGGTATGCGATATAGAAATATTTAGAAACATGGGACCTTCCGAAATCAATTTTTCACGGAAATATGAGCCAACAAGTCCCGGTACACTTCGCGATAGGAGTCTTCGTTGTCGAGATAAAAGCAGTCCAAGTTCCCCAGGATCACCTGACCGGACTAATGGTGCGCCGAATCAACTTTAATTGCTCGTATCTACGTAACGAAGCTTCGCATCGCAAAGTGCAACAGGACTTTTCGATCTCTTTTTATACGCTCTAAAGAAAAAGTCCCACCGAAATCAAGAGGAGGGATCGCGTTACACTCGACCTAAAACCGTCAGGCATTTCCCTGTCGTGATACTCGAGGCAGCAACCGATCGTTCTCCCCCTTCCAATCGTCTCCCGTACGTCGATGATTCGACTGTCGCTGGCTCGTCATCAGCGACGGGATAATTGGCAGCGAGCGGTTATTTCATTACTGGACTGAAACCCGTTGGAACGAGCGCAACCGACGACGAAGGGATCGGAAAAGAGGGATACAACGCGACCGCGCTTACCGCGATGCAAATTATCCGTCGTAATTGACTTCTTCGTCCCTCCCCTCCCGCCTTTCCTTTTCCTGGCGCTGAGTGGCTCGTAGAGACGTCGAAAAAGAACAGAACGCGCAAATCGAGACGTTAGCACGGTGATTACGCCGTGTAGATCGTCGTCGTCGGGACATCATAGATTTCCACGACGTCCGCCATTGGCTCCGCCTGTGGAACGAGGATAGATAAACCGTGTAAGGGGATGGGAGTAAATGATACCATTATCGATATTAATACACGGTTCGTCTGTCGTGGTTCGTCGGAGCCGGTTGATCTCGATGGCGCGTCAGCGACGGTACCGTTCGCCGCTGGACACGCAACGTCCCGGACGTTTTTCTCGCTTTTCGACGGGTACCTGCGTGCGGATAGTGCCGATTGGAAGAGGGATCCTTGGTGTCTTTGAACTTTCGTCCCGTTAAAATGATCGAGTGGTTAAATAGGCGCCTTCGGCCACCGTTAGGGTGGCAGCTACGGACTGTTCTTCCCGGTCCAGGTTTCTTGCTACCACAATGAGGAATCCGAGATGTATAATTTGCCAGTTCTATTTCTTCTTCGTTTATTAGTCGACGATAGCGAAATCTTTACGGATCACAGCGAAGAGGCCAGAAATAGATGACGGTAGCGATATCGATGGCAGATCATTGAATCCCTTTAGGTGCGGACACGGGAACTATATAATCCGAGTCTCCACCTAAACTACGTAAACCATAATCCTTGCCGTAAAATGATAATAATTGCTGTAATATAAAAGTACAGGGTTACGTTTAGAGAACGTTCAAGTAACGGGATAGGATGATTTACAGTTCCGAAAGAGTCGATAAAAGTACTCGAACGCTGTCCGGGCATAAACGGCTGGTTAAAACGCCAACGTTGTCATTATACCGTCGACAAAGTAACAAAAATGTCTGCTCGAATCTCGACTTTCGTTTCCCCGATCGATCGATTACAGCCGCGGAAATTCTCGCTTCGGCGTCGACGCGCGCCGAGGCGTTTCGCAATTTCCTCCCGCGAGAGCGTAGGTTTCGCGAGGCGCAAAAACGCGATATTCTCGAGGAAGCGGGCTCGCGAGAGCTAGGGCTACGCGCAGGGCCGACTCTATCGTCGCGTTTCTCCTGCGAACTATTTCACGCGTTGTTTTTGTATTCTATTTTGTCGCCGTGTAGAAGGTTTCGCGTCTTTTCTAACCCCCTGTTGCTGAAATATATCTTTACGCTACCTTATCGCTAATAAATCTCAAATCCCTTTCGACGAACATTTGCTTTTAGTAAAACGTTTAAGGAAACGCTCCTCCGAGGGGAGCAGTGATTCCAGATCCAGCACTGGCCTCGTGTGCGTGAACTGGCCGCGTGTTTGAACGAGCGGTGAGCGATCACTTTTCTCTCTCCACCCACCCGATCCTGACAACATAATCATCGGTTTAACTTCCACTAAAGCACGGATAAACGGGCACCCCGGTCTGGGTACCTAAAATGTGTGCTTAACGGCCGCGGCCCTGCGCTCCTCCTCCCCGGGTGTCCCGTTTTTAGAATCTTTTACGTGGCTCGGTCTATCGAGTTACGCCGTCGTTATCATTATTAAATTAATGACGGTATCGGGTAACGTTGGTGTGGGAAAAAAGCTCCAGTTCAACATTTGTTTTATGTTGGCCACCACTTAGGGGGTGGTTGACGTTTGTCAAGTGACAGTGCGCCACCTGTCCGTTCGTCTACAATTTCGCTGTAACGAATATGATTACCGATGTAATTGATTCAATTTGGTTGGAGGCTTGATTTGCTATAATAAAAGGCGAGCGGTTAAGCGTGCAGTTTATCCACGACGTATGATATGTAGCTACCTTCGTTTATGGCGTCATTGGTTTCAAGCCGAGTACTGATCGTCGTCACGCGTCAGGTGCCGAGGATTCTTCCGTTGCAACTCAAGCTCTGATCCGTCTCGTTATAGATACATTGAAACCCGAAGCAGGCAGATTCGAATCACTCTGAATCACTTTGAACTTTTTATTCATCTTTGGACCAGAGACAACCCCCGGACCTAATCTCCTAAGGAGTCAGGACTCCAGGAGTCGAATCTTCTAAAAGTCGATCCCTTGAAAAATGGAGGGCATAGAGGGGAGCCAAGCAAACGCGACAGGAGTAAATTGCACGACGCCGCGTAGGAAATTGATAGTCTAATTACGGCGAAGCGAGTCGGTAGCTAAACAACCAATTTGCTAGTCAAGCATTCGACGGGCATCCTTCGATTAGGATTCAGGCCGCGCTGTTGCCGCGTTAATTTCGTCCGTGAATCGATGGACGTGGTTTTTACACGGCCGATAACGACACCCGGTGCCAAAAATCAACTGTTCAATATTAATGGGTCGATTAGATTAATCAAACTGCTCTCAGCGAGTCCGCGACGTCCACGCGCAGCCAGCTCATAAATAATACATCTCAGGCGGTCCGGGGGTGCGTTCGAGCTGTGGCTTGGCTGCATGCTGAATTTCAAAGTGCGTTCGCAGTTTAGGAGGAGCTGAGAGTGGCAGGATCAGCTAGGAAACGAGGATGCACCGATATAGTAGGATGTTTTCAGTTCCGAATCTTGATAGGATTCATCGAGGAGCTTGACCTCTTTGGTCCTCTGCTATACTCCCCATTACGAGTTCGAATTAAAATTCATCCTGACTGTATTTAATAATGGACGATGTCGATAGGATTGGAGAATTGTCGAAGAGAATCCGAAGTACTGGTAGAAGACGTTAAAAGTGAAAGACGTCGAAGGCTAGCACTTGGAAGCTTCCAGTAGGGTCTCGTGCCTCCGAGTGATTCCAGATGCAGTTATCTACCGTAAGGCGCTATAAAATACCCGAGAGACACTCAAGGCTGGCTAATCCTGCTCTCCAATAACTGCTACCAAGCGCTATCCAACAAAATGGGGCCGTTAACGTTCTTCTTTTCCGCGACCGCCTCGTCTCGCGTCTTCCAAATCCGCGTTCGTCGCGATCGAAGGCAGCCACTCTTGTAATTGCGTTCCGAGCCGAAAAATCATCTATCGAGTTGCCGGGCTCGAGGGAGCATCGGGTTATGATAAAATCGCCGCTGGAGTCTCGTTTCAGCCGTTGGTGGAACGCGCGGATCACCCCCTTCGCATTGTTTATAAACGGGTTCTCGGTTCTAATGCTGTCTGGCGGAGAGAGAGTGATTCTGTAAGGTGGCAGGAAACACCATCCGCGTATCTCCGCGTATATTTTTCAGCTGGTTACACGCTCGTACGCGCGTAGAACATCCGAGACACTGGTGCACGGGGCAAAGAGGCACGAGGATGTGTGAGAGCACTACGGGTATTCCATACGATGCCGGAGGCTTGATAGAGTCGTCATGTGCCTCCGTGTAATCAGGGGCTCTCAGTTGCGTCCCAGGTGTGCTCCTGCAGCCGCTCGCTCGCGGAACGCTTCCCTCGTCGATCCAGAGATCGGTGGACTTTTAGAGAACCGTGGTTTGTTTCGGAGGGAAGTCGTAGACCAATTCTCTGGACCTAGTTAGATTCTCAGTTCGCTTGCAGTTATTGGTGGCTATAAAAAGGAGATCTTTTTGTGTGTAAGCGGAAATCTGTTCGGGACTCGAGCTCTGAGATCGATACAACAATTATTGGCTGCTCAAGGCCATCGCGAGGACGCTCCCAATTTGGTGTTCTTTCGGAGGTGACCTTAAGCTCTCCAGAAATAGAGGCAGAGTAAAACATCCTCTCGTTATTTCGAATACGTTTAGTAAGGCCGATCGCGCACGGCGCAACCGATTTGAAATTAATGCTGCAAGCCGTTTGCGGTCTTTGTTTTACTTTGTGTGTGATCGGCCTAAAGCGGAATAATCATCCATAAGTAAATTTTCACGAGATCGATGTGTACGCATGCCTTGCGTTTGTCTTTGTTCGAATCACTGTTTACTTAGAACATACTCCTCCTCGAGTCAAAGGAAGAGTAGGGGTCGCCTGCCTCGACCTCAAGCGGCCAAAACATCTGGCGTCAACCTCGCCATCCACGGCTTTCCCACACTCGTTCCCGAACATTTCGAGCTCGCCAAGTTCTGAAATTTCGCGTTCTTGCTTCTCAAGACACGGACCCGATTTAATCGTCGATCCAATCGGCAATTACCTCGGAATCGTTTATCAACCGGGCAACCTCGCGGCCGGTATTGAATTATGACAACCCAGCCGTCGTTTCTCGGCTGGTTCACCCCTCCCCGCCCCCTCCCTGTTGCAGTATGCACACCCGGGGTCACGTTCTACCGACGAAATTCCAAGATCCTCCTCGCGGAGAACTTTATTAAAGCTCGATCGGCCCCGGAGATATCGGATTCCGTGAAGCGGCCATTCGACCGGCTAATACCGTGAAGATGTAACGCGGATAACCCCGCTTTATTAATTAGCTGCTCTAATCTTCCTGGAACTCGTGTCGCGATAGCAACACGACGATGTATCACCTACCGCGCGCGGTATCGCGGCGATTATCGCTCGTCGACGCGAGTCCGACCCGCGTTTCGGCCACGTACTCGCCGATTCGCGTGACTGCGAAGATTTAACGGTATATTCGGTGCATCTGTCGTTCCATTGGAGACGGCGTTATTGGGGAGGCGAACGAACATATTGCCCGGCGAGCGAATTCGGCATATTTTTTGTCACGCCTGCGAACGGAGGTGTGCAAACGCGACAGTTCCTGTGTTTCGAGTCAACTTCGGAATTTCGTTGGCGAGGAACGGAGCGAGTTTCGAAGTTTACGGTTTATTTGTCGCATTCTTAAAGAAAGGATACCGAGGATATGCAATTGACGAGGTTCCTCTGCTATTCGTAAAGTGACCCTCGGATCAATGCATACGTAGATTCAATGAATCCTGCGAGGTCGCACGTTCTGGAAATAACGCGTCGGTCACAGGGGGTCTTAATGACCCCAGCCATGTTTATTAATCGATTGCCGCGTTGCCAGTATCGTTTCGAACGACTCATAAAAATTCAGGATATTAGTTTGAACGTTTCGTAATAAGAATGTCATGGCAACAAATTTTTATCAAATTTTCAAAATGGTGAGAAAAAAAATCAGCAAGGAAGCAATGCGTAAAAAAAAAACATTGTTTGTACTAAAAAGAATCATAACTGAGAATTTTTAATATATTTTCGTAAAATTAATAACTTATTGTAATTCTAGCTTAAAGTTGCGCTTGGGGTCATTTCTCTCTCTATGAGGTAGAGTTTAAGTTATTCTCAAATCACAGATAACACCAACAAAATGTTGTATTAGATTACTTATCTGTTTACGCTTGGACGTCTCCTGTTTTTCAAAAATGTTTCCTGTCGTTCCAACGGAAAGCAGCGGAAGCGAATTACTACGAAGTTGTCGAAACTAATGATCGATTCTCCCCCTCAACTTCACCCCTTACGTCTTTATCCGCGATTCATCTTGTAAGCGAGCCGTCTTTACCGTTCTATCTAGAGATAAGTTTAAAAGACAGCCTACCGGGAGGATACATTTTAATTATTCATACGGAACACCCGTGGATATATCCTTGCTCGACTTTAGCTCGTCACGTCCATCGATCTCGATCCGGGGGCTCGCGTCGTGCCGTCTATTTGAGAAAATCACCGGTACCCGTTCAAAAGTCTCGACAGGGGAAAAAGAACGACGGCCGCGACGGCCTCTATAATTTATTCAGCATTTTGTAATTTAAATGCTCGACGTATGTAATTTAAGCGTTACGTGCTTTTCCCTGGTACACCGAACTCCGCAGATCGCTACAAAATTTGTTAAAAGCGATTAAAGCTGCCGAGGTAATTCGGGGTTGTACGGACGAAATGACAAGAAGACGTTCTCGGTTGGCCCAGGGGAGCGAAAAGTAGTTTTTTAAATATCGCTACTCCGGAGGTTCGGTTACAGAAAATCTGTAACAGACCTCCCTCGTAGGCAAATTCCTTGTCTTCGAATCTGGTGATAGCTAGATTCATCGTGAACTCGATAGCCTCCGAGATATTTACGAAAACCTTTTCGCACCTGTTGGGAACTCTAAAATTCGAAGGTTACTCGAGCCATTCAGCGTAATGATATTTTCAATATTTTTGTAGATCCGATAGCGTTGCTTTGGTACGCGGTGACTAGTCCGTCGCCAATTTCCTTCCGATTGGTCGCGAAAACAAACGAAATCGCGCTGAATGGGAGGAACGCGACTGTAAGATTCCTTCGCCACTCATAGTTAATGTATCAATCATCGCGATGGACTCGAATGGTCGATCGGGGCTGGTCGTCATTAAAATTCATTTGCCGCCGATTCACGGCCGGTTCCTTCTCTCTTGACCGTGATTTTTCCCTCCCCGCTAATCGTCGAACGTAGAAGAGACTCCTCTAAAGTGGCGGGGCTCGCGCCTCTCCTCGCGGCACAATAGGAACCATGCATGATTAATGACGATCCTGGAACGTTAATGAGGCGATGACTCGCTCGATCGAGCTAACCGTTCCCGAAGAAGTCACGATTTTCGTCCTGGCGACGGTCACGCCACCGCCGCCCCCCCAGAAATCGCCGATCTCCAACGCCTTTTGTGTCTTGGATTGCTTCGAAAGAATTCTTTTAGCTCGGCTAAGCGTGTACGAAGCGGACGTTGGGTTCGTAGCTCCAGTTTTCGTAGCTTAGAGACCCTGGAACCATGAGTTTCGATAGCTTAGATCTCCATGGGTATTCGTAGCCAAGGGATATTGATTTCATGGCTCACGATGGCTCAAGAATCGAAGATCCATTGCTCTCGAAGGTCTAATTCTGAGGTCGGATTCTGGGTTAGGTCTGATCTAGGTGTAGGAATCAAATGACTTTAAAACGTATTGCAGTTTGACAACGAGTTATTTATTGACTTTTACAACTGTCTCGACCGAACTGAACTTGGAATTATTATAAACAAACAAATCACACCGCGTTCCCACGCAATCATTGCATTCACGGATACACTCACACACTATCCCTCGTATTACATGTCACACTCCTACATAGGTTTCACTCTATGATTCTCATCAGCATCCTCCTCTATGAGTGGACAGGCAGATCCTTAATTCGTCGGTTTTAAAAAAGCAACAACATTTACTCCGATCTTCCAAAAATTTCGCTACAAACCCACTCCTAACCTTCCTAACCTTCCTTAAGTCGCCCTCGACTAAAATCTCGAGCAACCCCTTATCAGCATCCCCGCGCGTAATGCTATCATCTGCATACAATGACAGAGGTTCGGTTGGGGTTCCACGAAGAGCGATATCGCGTTGTAATCTGACGGAACCTCGCGTAGCCGGGTGACTCGGCCGGATTCGTGGACGAGTGGGCTACCAGGGCTCTCCCCGCGGGGGGCAAATTAAGTTGTGATTATCTGTCGATGCGATTTAGCCGACGGTGGTGTCCCAAAGATCGTTCCACGGGGCCCCGAAGTGAACGGCTCGCGAGACCGAAGGACGGCCACGTTAGCGGGCCTAGGGGCGCGCGAGGAGGAGAGGAGAGAACGCGGAGGAGCATCGCGAGGGAGGAAGAGGGAAAGGGAAGGACGTGTTTCTTCGTCGAGGCAGAAACAAATAGCCATTGTCTGCGCGGAGCCACGGCAGTGCGGAGCCTGAGGAGCATCTATCACCTGCTTATCACGATTATACCACTTGTGCCTTTCCCTTCCAGCCTCCGCTCGGCTCCTCTTCTTCTTCTTCTTCTTCTTCTTTCTTCTTTCCTCCTCCTCTTCTCCTCCTTCATCGTTGGTCGTCGTCGTCGTGTTCTCCAGACACCGTCTCCGTTCCTCTTCCGTCGGCCGTTGCGCGAGCATCGCAGGGTTTCTTCGTCTCCAAGGCACCGGGAGTGAGACGTTTCCAGTGAGAACCCTTTTTGCTCAATTTCGAATCCTTCCAATGACCCTCGGCCGGCTGGGGAACGCGGATAAATAATTAGCGGATCCACGGAGGTCAGCGGCGACCGCGGCGCGAGATAGGCCCGGCATATTTTATCGGTATTCAGCGGAATATCGTGCGTTACGTATAGTCGGCCGATTTGTAAGGCCCTTCGCGGCCGATCAAGATTGGTTACGACAGTTTTGAGCGGCGATCGAGGGATGAATCGTGGCGCGAGCGGACCGTCGGTCCGTCGATCGGTAATTTAAAGCTCGGGGGATTCTGGATCCATGACTCGGGGACTCTAGATCCACGGAGCTCGATAGCTTGGGGATTCCGGGGTTCGTAGGTTTGGGTATTCTGGATCTAAGATCCAGAATTTAGAGTCCTTCGATTTTTATAGCTTGAGAACCTCGAGCTCTTTACAGCTGAAAAATACCAAACGGATCCTCGCTTAAGAGCCCCACCGTCTAATCGCTCGTACTCCTTCTCGATCGTCTTCTCCGCTGTACGATTCATTTCGATTCACTCCAGCTGTAAAGGTGTCCCTGCACTTTAGCCAGCAGAAAAAGGCTACCCCTCTAATCGCAGGATAATAATTTCCCAGGCGAAACGATCCTCGACAGCCAGCAGTTTTCCACGGTGACAATTACCCTTGGCGAGGTGTTCTAACCTCTTTCAGTTATCGTCGAGTTTGTCAGCGACGACTCGGAGCGACTCGATGATCCGGTTCTCCTAGACGGCGATGGTCCAGGATTTAATTTCCCGGGATATCGACGGGCGATTGCCCGCGCCGTGGATCGCATTCACAAATTAGACGTCTCTATCCAGGCGGAGTGGCCAATGGGGCGAGAGATCCGACGCCACGGCAAGAGTAACCCGATCCATGGCGGCGGGATCAGAATCGAGGGTAATCAGACGGGACACGATGTCCCGAGAGGCTCGGGGAACGGGTCCTCCGGGTCCGCGAGCACTTCTTCGGGTACATTACCAACTCGAGCTTCGTATAAATATATCCACGAGCCCCGTGGACGATAGCGATCTCCTGCGGCGGGACCATTTGTTGGCGGGATTCGTACGTCCCGGCCTGCCAACCGGGACCGACCTTCGATCGTTCCTGCAGCGATGGAGAGGATCACCTGCGCGCGATCATCCAGCGTCGACAGTCTCGTTTCGCTCGGTGACGCGCGGAAAAATCATGAAAATAAATGGTATCTGATAAGAGAACACGAAGGATACACCAGTGGTTCTTAATCTTTCCGACCCTTCGATTTCGAACATTTTTTTACATTGTCTTTTTACGCGTGGTTGCGTAAAATGCATACTTTGGCCATCGAGGATGAGGAGTTTTCGATAAGTGTCGCGTGGCTATCCCCTCCACTTCGTCAACAGGCCTCGCAGACCTTGGCCACTATTTTTCAGTGGAACCTTTCTTCGCGTCGCAACCCAAAATAAGTCACCGTTGTATTATTGTATATACCAAGGCAATATAGTCATCTATGTATCTTAAATTGAAGAACACTTGCCTTAGTTGAGAAGATCCACGATATCTTGAACTATGAAGAGATGAAGAAATGAAGAAACGAAGTACTCAAGGCAATACAGTCTCCCTTATTTCTTCCATCCTCGTCTCTTGACCAATTCCTCACTCCCCATAAGTGTCCAATTATTCATCAACAATTATCATCCACTATCATCCACACGTAAGTGTTGATTCGGGCAATCGAGAGCGCGTCAGGGGTTGTAGATGGCTCGAAAGCATCGGAACGGCCACGGAACCGTTAAGTTTCCGAAACAAAAGGTAATTTGTTCGCCGAACACGTCCCTAAAGAGACCATAGCCGCAACGGTACCAGCGAGATCTCCCTCGGGATAGGATCGCATAACGCAGTCCGTCACACTGGGTCTCTGGGTTCTGGACCATCCGAAACTGCTTCGTGGAAACGTATCTCGGCGAAGACATCTAAATCCAGGGGGACGTCGTACCTGTTAAGAATCAAGTTCTCCTTGCCTTTCCACCCGGACTTCGTGACTACTATCGGACGAGAACTTCGACATTCCTGCGCCCGACGGAAAATTCAACCTGAAAAGAGGTTAAGTCGGACCAGAAACTCGTGTCGCCATTTTGTGGAAATGCTTCGGTATTTAAGAAAAAAAAAAAAAACAAGCCTTTCTTCGGGATTTATATATCGCTAAATATTTTCTGAACAACCAGAGTCAACCATATCCATGACGATAAAAGATGTTTTACACGGAACCGGTGGTGCTAGAATAACAGTGTCCAACCAAGCACTACTCTACACGCTGTTTCAAAGATGCAGAAGAAAAGTCATCTGGCCAAGAGTTCCTCGGATTGCGTAACAAACAATCAGCGAAAGGTCAGTTCACTAATGGCGCGACGATTAGCACGGGCATTTGCGCTGAATCGCTTAACGATCAGGTTGCGATCACGGTTCGTTTCCTAGATCGACGCGAATTCCCGGAAAATTTCGCGGACACGGATCGCGTCGAGGTCGAAGAGGGTCGTCCTTGGAAATAAAAGCGATCATCGCGTCTCGCGCTGAGAGCGTTGGTAATTGCGGAGAGTCCTTCTGCTGGTGTCTCGAGCCGTACCAGTCATTATTTTTAATAAACGCGACGCGTCCACGAGGAGGATTGTGTTTCCAAGCCTTTCAGCGGCGATCGCGCCACGAACGGATTACGAGTCTGGTTCCTGGCCGACAAACTCGAACGCCGTCGATGGGAACCGTGTCGTCAAGTATAGGGAACGGTTTGAACGGATGCGAGGTGATCCAAATAGCGCTGGAGGTGAGTGGCGTTGAATATTCAGCTGAATTCGATCTAGGACGTAAAGTAAACGTACCGTGTGGCAGACATTTAGCAATTAAAGCGTTTGATTACGAGGTGCGATTAAAAATGAACGAAGAGGAAGGTGGAGGAGATAAAGGAAAAGTTCGTCCAACCTTTTGATAGAGAATTCGGTTCTCCGCGAGAATTCACGAGCAAAAGAGGCGGCCATCGTTATCCACGGATTTTGCTCACAATGTAAACCTGCCGTGTCTTGAAGTGTGCACTGTTCCCGGAATCCTGTCAATTAGGAGAAAAATATATTCCCTTCGAAAAGTCATAAAGTTGTCTTACCTCAAGATTCTCCTCGAAGACAAGCGAAGAAGTATTTTATATCTTCTGTATCTTCGCTATCGAAGTATTCCAGATGTCCCACAAGTTTTCGGACGAAATTCAATCGGACACCTTCTTCGATTTACAATCAACGAAGAGAAATTTGTTTCCCGGTGTTCAGCGTCTTCCAGAGCGCAGGAAGAGAAAGGACACGGAGAAGAAAGAGCAATCGCTAGAACGATGAGTGCGGGATGGCCCTGGTGAGCCAAGGGGCAAATATTTATACGCTCGGCGTTAAAACGACGCCTCGCTTCGACGCCCACGTCGTTCTCGCAGGGCACCGTCGTCGTCCTGTAACGACCGCGACGTCGAAAGCGGAGGAAGGACGGCAATAACCGCGGGAAGAATAAACTCGCACCGACAGCCACTCGTCAGGGTCCTTTCGCGTAAGTGACCACTTACCAAGCCTCATCCAAACGACCACGGTCCTCTGGAAGTATTCTTCGTTTCTTCATTTTTCCATAGCGAAGAAATGAACACTTCATGAATCGGCGGACCTGGATCAGACTCAGGAAACGGGGATAGCATGCAACCACAGGTATGTATGAGATACAGAGGAACAGGAAAGGAAGTATAGAAGAGACATAGCTGAAGTATATGAAGGATACGAGAAACAGGACACCTTAAATTGAAGGCTACAAGACACAGGACATTTTAAATTGAAGAATACCTGCCTCAGTCGAGGAAATCCACGGAAATTGTTCCATATGTGGAACAATTAAGAAATGAAGAAACGAAGAGTCGAAGAAATGAAGTACTCAAGGCAATATAGTCACCCATATATCTTAAATTAAAAAACACTTGCCTCAGTTGAGGAAATCCACGATATCAGTACAGTCTCCCTTATTTCTTCCATCCTCGTCTCTTGCCCAATTCCTCACTCCCCATAAGTTTCCAAGCTTCTGCGCACATTGGAAACCACCTTCCGTGGACTATACAGGTACCGTTCTCCGGTGTCGCTGTTTCCGGTGTGAAACAAAGTTGCGTAATTTTTGTATCGGTCGACATCTGCGCGCGAGGGAACATAACATTGTTTAACGAGGGGTATGATTTCCACGGTCGGCTGCGATATAGTATTTCGCGTTGCTCAAACACTTGGCGTTCTGGCGTGACGTATCCTGGGCCCACGCTTCAGGCCTTCACGGGTTCGTTTTCACGCGTAGCCGTCCCTGTTTTTCGGATGAATGATGTCGCGTACCCGCTCTCCTCCCTCCGGGCTCTTGGCCAACGTCAGGTTCCGCAATTATGCGAAGCCGCCACGGCAGGGAATCCGTAATTGTTGTTAAATAATCCGTGATCGGATCCTCTCCTCGTGGAACCACGGGACCTTCTTTAACGCAATTTATCTTCAATTTCAGCCGGAGAAGATTGTGAATAATCGCCCCATGATTATTCGTAATTATCTCCGGGCGAAGGGAAAACTCTTGTAGTGGTATTTCGGGCACAATTTCGTTAATTTGCGTGTAAAGCGTCGCGGGACGAAGGAAGGATGGGAGGGGAGAAGCGGAGTAATTGAAAAGACGGGAGATTGAAAGATTGGAATATCGGGGAAGAGACGAGGCGAGGGGGGAGCCGCGAAAGGACGACACGTTTCGTTCAGAAAATTATAATAACGGCCGCGGACCTCCTCTCGGAGTTCGACGAGTATCGACAGTATTAACGGGGCCTTGATTGAACTTTAATCGAATACATTAACACTTCGCGTGGCAAGATTCTTCCTCGAGGGAAGCCTCTATTCTCCACGCGTGGAATTCTCCGTAGCCTTCTTTAACTCTCGCCGAGATCTCTGTACGTTTGCGAGGGCCAAGTTCCGTCGAGTATGGCGACAAAACGGCACGGTAACGGGCTATAACGTGAGTTAGCGCTCGCGAGAGGAAGGAATCGAAGGAAGAAAGCGTGGACCAACAGAGAAAAGGGGACAAGGATAGGGCAAAGAAGAAGCTCGAAGCCGAAGGTGGTAAGGTAGCCGAACGAGTCATTAACCAGACGTACCTCTAATGAATTCCGTCTCACTGTAGCGAATCCCTCCCGTGGAAGAAGTGTTGGCCTTCCTTGGACTGAGGGACCGGCTAAGGGACTCCTTTCTCGTTAATAAAAGCCAAGATGGCGGCCAGCAGGGGGTCGGTGAGGCACCGTGGCCCCCCTGCGGCTTTGACGGCTCTATCCTGGTCTTGTTAGGAGGCAACGGAGAGGCTCGAATTCCATCCGCCAGCCGCGGAACAGAGACGCGCGAGCTACGAACGGCTCCCGTGGCGATGCACCGAGGTGCAGCACGTCACTATCGCGCGCCTAAACACACCTCGTGCATCATTCCGCCGATGCTCCTTTGTTTTCTTCGCCCTGACTCCATCCTCCAGCTACGGAGACCCTCTTCTCCTTCCACTGGCCTCGTAGCCCACGGTTTTTCTATTTGCTAGCTTCCTCCTCGATACGTTCTTCTATCGTCTTCGTTTCTTCCTCGGGAACATTTCAATTTTCTCGCTATTCTGCATATCTTCGCACTGGGCTGTTCTTGATACTCGTCGCGTATTTCTTCCTCTGGACGCGCCGAAGGAAGAACGCCGATAACAAGCTTTCCTCCAGAGACAGATTCGGGACGCGGAAGATCGATCATAAGGGACTAATGGAGACTCCATGCGGAGGTGGCTTAAACGGCCGGGCATATTTCACGCGTGAATTCTTAATTCTCCGTTGGAGCGCGCGCGGGATTGCACGCGTTACTTCGATATGATTTATCGAGCCTCGAACGGAGTTAATGAGGGAACCGTTTAAGACTCTTGCCACGGTCTTTTTAAATAAGCCCTGGCCCGGAACGAAATTAAAAAATAAATTCGTTTGGCCCGCGCTCGCCGGGAAGAAATACAACCCGAGGAAGGATTTCTTCGGCGCGCCTCTTCGCGCGAGTTACGGTAATTCAAGTCGGATGGGAAATAATTGGAATTGGGGAACACATGTTCTCGGACCGGGGACGAATTATACTCGAAGGTATTGAGACTTTACGAAATGATTGGTCGAAGAAAGTCGCGGTGGAGGGATGGGATGAAGAAGATGTACAGTTCGTTGCACACGAGTTGGCGAGACAGTTCGATTGGCGGTCGCGTAACGGCTACACCTTTACTCGCACGCATTTTCGTTACTGGCTGAATCCGTTATACAAAGATCCGTGTACAAAGATACCGTGTAACGGAGACGGCGAACGAGGCACATCGAGAGAAACTGAAAGAGCAATAGTGCAATAGTACTATTAAGATTATTAAGTACTAAGAAAAATGAAAGAGTTCGAGATGCATGAGATACACTTCGTATTTAACCGACGATATAGCGTGGACTACGCAGTGCGACTGCCCGAAAGAACGGAGAAATTTCTTTGCCTCCATCCCCTTCGGTCCGGAGATGCCTCGCCAACTCCTGACTAATACACAATAGAAAGATGTAAGCGCGAGGACTATACTTGCGCCTTTCTTTTTCTACGAACCAGACGAATCGTCGAACATGGGATTACCTCCCGTTGCAAGATCCGTAAACTAGAATGTTCACCACGCGATCGACGTCTCCCCTAACGACGACGAGATATTTACAAGGGGTTACCGCGATCAATAACAATTACGCGTTCATATTACGGCGAGTTAACGCGCGAGCATCGATGGACGTCCTAAGCGGCAGAAGAAGAAATAATTACGCGGGCCTGAGAGGAATTCCAACGAATTCCAGAGAGAAGAAACGAAGAAACCGAGGAGGCACGGGGAGGTAAGTCGTGGAAGAAGGAGAAGAGGAAGGAGGAGGCGTACGAGCATAGGTAGAAGGAGAAGGTGGAGGAGGTGGAATCTTTGGGTGGTGGAGGGTTCCTGGGACCGTGAGGAGGCGGGAGGACACCGGGTCTCCCTATCGCAGATGAGATCAGATCTCTCTCCTTCCCTTTCGTTCCCTCTCGAGCAGGCGATCTGGGCCCGATGTTGGTATAGCAAAACACTGTCGGGTGATGAGCGTCATTACCCCCACCAGGGAGTCGGTAGGCCAGGAGGGCCGTACGGGTCGGCCATCTTGGCTCGAGATCGCTGGGCCCTCGAGCCTCCGACGCCGCTGTTGACCAACTGGCCCAGCCTGGACACCGTCCTCGAGGATCGCGTGCCGTCCCGTCGCGACTCTAACGGTTAATTAATTAGGGGATTACGCTACACCCATCGGCTTCCTCCTCCTACTCCCATTTCTAGCGCCCTGGTGCTGATAGCGCTCGCAAAGGGATGCTGGTTCGTCCTTCGTTTAGACGGGCACCTGGATTTTCAAAGACATCCACAAAGATATCTGGAAAAAAACCTTATGTGACAGAAAGTAAAGTTCGTACAAATAGAATATCACTCGACAGAATTTCAGTAGAATTTCGACAGTATTTAAATAAAATGTAAGACTGACAAAGTACCTAAAACACACTCGAGTATTAAGATAAGACAAAAATATGCGATTTTATAATTACCTGACTGTGCAATTGTTACAACTTGCATATTTTATGTAGTCTATTTACCAACCCAAATGGACGGAATAACTAATATGTGTCTTTATATGGTCATCTTATAAATATAGTTTATAAGAACAAGAAAATAGAAGTGACATGTAAAATATTGTTAAGAAGCTCCGATAAGTGTAACAAGTATAGCTAAGTAGTTTGTCGCTTTAAATAAATACTTCGATACTTTGACAGACACCTGGATCTTCTCCAGGTATCTGGAACGCATTCACTTGCATTGCTTTACCCTTCTGCACGCCAGTGATGAAATTAGTATCAACTTAAACAAGGACCAATCGTCTCTTCCTGTTCCAACTAAATTTACTACCGATCTCTTCGAACCAACGCTGTTTTAAAGTCCGTTCTTGGAAATAGGACTTCCTCGAAAGGATACCGTAATAAATTTCGCGTGGTTCGGTACCAAGAAACGCGACTGTTACTCACCACGAACACCATCGACGTAAATGAGTTTCTCTTACTGTCAAACGGTATGTTGCGAATGATTGACAGTAATGTAGCGTTTCCGCGTGGCGGCAGGACGTTGCCAGTTTGGCGTGAATCGTTGGGGATATGTTTAAACACAGGACTCGCCAGCTACTCGTTAACGAGGCCACACTTTATTTTTCACTTCACGATCATTTTGAAAGAGCCAGCAACAAAGAAGAAACTTTGTAGGCAGTCATTGGTAGCGTGAAATTACAATGCGCCGACTTCTGTTCGGACGAACAGCCATTCCTCTGACATGACATATGCGCGAGTCGCCCTTTTCGAGGGAGTTCCGTCTCGGGCAGTGGTGCTCGACAATGCCGTCAATTATCGAAACGGAAATTAATTGATATGTTTGCGACAAAGGCTGTGAAAGGTGGCGCCTTGCCGGGAGGCTTGGGAAATACCGTTGTTGTTCGTAATTTAAGAGAGGAACCGCCGAACTTAATCCGATGGTGCTTTGATCTGTGAGTTTCGAAGTTTTTTTTTTTTTAAATTTTTAATCGATCATTAAGGACGCTTTTGCTACAGTTGCGTTTACATCGGACTTATTTTTTCGGATTTAATTCCGAAAAGAAGAAAAATATTAACCGACGCACGAAAACATGCAACATTTATAATTCGGGGTTCAACCTCCCGATTGCGCGTCGCGGCGCGACTCGTTCGCAAAAATGGCGGCCGAAGAAAGCGTTCCCTGGTCGAGTAGTTCTCTTTTTCATTCTCTCCCTCCTCTTTGGCTGGTTCGCTCGTTCACCGCGGCGCTGAGTATTTGTTTTGCGGCGCAGATGAGTTCTCCAGGCTGTTCCACGCCGAGTCCCTTCTTCGTCGCTCCTCGAGACGCTCTTCTTCTTCGTTCCCTTCCCAGGAGAAGCCGCACCTCGCGCCTCTCGTTGCTTCATTTGTTTATCGGCCCTCTTTATTACCTGCAATTTGGCGCTCGCTCGCGCGAGGGTAATTTCATATTGGTTTTCTGCCCTCCTGCCCTTCCCTCTCTCCTTACTCTCTTCGCCTCCTACTCCTTCGATTCTTCTTCTTTTTCGCCTTTTTCCTCTCTCCCCTCTCGGCGAAACCAGTTACCGAGGTAATACACCAGACCGCAGATACACCGTTTGAAAAATTGTCGACGATGAGAGGATATCCGTGACGCGCGCATTGTCCACCAGAAGAGGCTACCACTTTTCCACTCTTGGCTCGCGCGAATAGCTTCTGGGAAGAGCTCTAGATACGCGGAGGTTATGGTCCGTGAAAAATTAGATGCAGTTTAAGTCATCGTTTTTATAATTTCGTAACCCTTTAGAAAATACAAGCCGTCAAAGTTTGCAGTTTCAGTCGGTCCCTACAGAGAAAGTGTCTTCGCAAATGAATGTTAAACTCCGGAACTATCGAAGACACGGACTTGTTTATTTCTCTTGTTCTAACGGAGAGGGATGAATCTCTCTGAAAAAATTGTATTCAGCATCCCAGCTGAACAATTTTGGAGCCATAATTTCTCCAAAGAAATGTAAACAAGAACAATGTTCCAATCATGTTTCACGTGAAATACAACATTTTGGTTAGAGTATTATCTAGTTATTGGAGGACGACTATTTGTCAAAAAAAAAAAAAAAAAAAAAAAAAAAAACCTCGGTCGCAACGTCCCGACGATATCCAATTCCTCGAAGAATCATCGTCGAAGGTACCCGCGAATCGCCTAGAGGATAACGCGAATGGAGGCGTCGGGACCACGGAGATGGTTCGTACGTATGTCTCGAGGTGATTTAAACCGCTGAACGCGCGCACCACGCCCCATACCCTTCTCCGCGAGGGCCCCGCAGGGCCGTGCAAAAACGGCGCAAAGGGCGACTGCTTTCACCGCGAAAAATCGCTCGTGTCTCTACGTCAGTGGTGCTTGACCCTCTCGCGTTCGTTGCACGAAAGAAAATTGGCAAGAGTGAAAAAAAAAGTGGCCAATTTAGGGGATGAGTTTTATTTAGAATGGCAGCCTTAGCTGAAATGGCGTCTTCTCATACGATAGGTTCTTTAGGACTCGCAAAATTTTAATGGACAATCACGGATCACAAGAATGCCAATTTCCCTCACATTTCATTGATAAATGAAGACAATTTTTATTTCACGCGTTTAGAGTAAATCTTACATCAGGGCCATAAACAACGTACCTACACGCGTGGCCGCCAAATTCGTCAAACACTTCCACGTCCATTAGTTGAACAAATAAATTATCCTCGTCGGTGGTGAAGAATCACTGCTCCACACGCGTGTCCGTGTACTCCGGCGGGAAACACGAGGGGGTGGGAAGAGTAGAGGGGGTCGAAAGAAGCCCCAGGTAAATGAAGACGCGAGGCAAGAGGTAATCTCGCGAAAATAATTATCCGCTCACGGCGCGGCGCTGTTTGTTAAAACGTCAGAAGGGTTGTGGGTGGAGCGTCGAGAAACCGCGGAGAGCATTCAGGATCTCCGGGGACTTCCATCTTTGGCTCGCTCGTGGGTTTCGCCAACCACCGGCGGATATTTGTTTCGCGGTTAGGTTTCTTGTTTCGTTTATTTCCCGAGCTCCTCTTCTTGGACCCGCTTGGTCTCCCAGCCGTGGGACGCTCCGAGGAAACTAATTTAACAGGCGTTTAATGACGCTGTTTACATAGTTGGAGAAGTGGCTTCTGTGTTCGCCACCTAACCGACATTCCCGGAGAGACGCCGCTGACATTGGGAGGGGAATTCTTTTCGAAATTTTTAAGCAAGAGGATCGCTGCATGTCGCAATTCGATTTCGTGACGCTTCAAATTTGGAAGCAGTGTTAGGTTGGTAGGAAAGTAATGCGAGTTTTCGGTGTACGCTCGAGTCACGCAGCGTCCCTTTTCGAACTTCTTTGACCTTCCTAGCTGTTTCGGGTGCAAATTGTCGAACCGTCGTTCGTGTATCGGCTTCGATTGGTCGCTGTCGACAAGAGAAGACGAGAGAATCTTCGTCATCGGGGCTCACGTCTTCGCTTCGAAATTTTTTTAACCAACGCTACACCTTGCGTTCATTTATGGTATCCGCTCCAAATGCATCGTTGATATTACGAGTCGCAGTTGTAGCTTTATAACCCAGTTTATATTCATATGTAAAGAGAATATTGTGATGTTTGGCAGTAGAGACACATATTCTCTTTAATCTGTGATCATGACCGACTCGACATGTGTGCCAAGAAAGATAAACTAATAAAATAAATAGATTAGAAGAAATAGTATATAAACAGTTCAGAAATTAGCTTAAATTATCGTTTCTCTCATTTTTAGGTAAGGTTTTAATTGTGCAACGCGTCATCTCTTTGTGAATCTGTTTTTTAAACCTAACATAAACAAAAAAAAAATAAAATACTCTTATTTTTAGAGCAACAATTAAGTTTTACTCTGAACGAAACCCCTATTGTACATATAAGAATATTACACGAGCTTGCTTACTATCCATTGCGAAATAAATAACTCGAAGTGAGCAGACATTAACACGCAGCGCGTCGTCTGCACTGTAAGATGACATTGGAACGTAAATACTATTTACTAAATAGAATAAAGCGAACCGTTATCCCAAAAACCGAGCGTCAAAGTTCGCAAGTTTGAAAGCCGGCATTAATTTCATACCGACCTAATGAAATGGGAAGTCGTGCGCGTGTTACAAAAATAAAACCATTCGAATTTCTGCCCTTAATAATGAAGCGCTCGGGCTCGTAACGAGAAACATTTTAATGGTGGAAACGACTACTGTCGGGGCTAATCCCCGTTTCTTATTCCTTTCGTCGTGCTGGACGAGATAGCCCGGCAATTACCGTGGCAGCCAGTGTCCCAGATGGCTGGACACTCCCGAGCAGTCCTCATCAACAGTCTGTCGCGCTTGCACGTCGATATCCTCGAGGAAGGAGGACCGTTCGAGGGGTTGTCGCGAGCAGCAGGTCTCCTTAAGGAGTTCGAGGGTGGGCGGGCAAGTGATAATCTGCGGGTGACCGCAACAATCGTTTCCCCGGTGACTCAGCAAACTCACAAAAGCTCCCCGAAACGGGGGGACGGTGCCCCCTCGGAACGGAACGTTTAAATCCGCAAGTTTGTAAACGTGTTCTCGTGCATCCCCTTGGCTTAATCCCGAAATTATCCATTTAACTCTGTCGGCCGATTATCCGGTATTTTTCTACGACCCCCCTCCCCTTGGCTTTCCGGAGCCGAAGTCAGAGGGCCCAGGTAATTTTTACGTTCTGCTAATCCTCGGTTAAGTTCTAACACAGTTAGAGTAATCCTCGGAAATTGTTCCCGTCAGCGGGGCCCGAGGCGTGGACCGAAAACAGCCGATCCACGGTTCTGGAAGTCGCGTTTTGTGACGTTTTAAACCGCAAAATAAGCGAGGAGGATTGTTGTTAACTGGCTTCGTGGGCGTTGGACCGAGAGCCGAGGAAGAGATGAGACTTTTAGCATCGACGGTGCCCTTTCGGGATCTTAGAGGGATAATGGATAGTTCAACGGGGATAGTTTAACCCTTCCTCTCCAGAAAAATTTCAAAAAATTTCCGGATTTGACAAAAATAGTAGGAGTTACAGAAGAATCACAACGCACACAAATTTGAAACTTGTCGCTTTCAACGCGTTGCTTCGGCAACGTGCAACCCCTGTTTTAGAATGCGGAGGGCCAAACGATCTCTCGGAAGAAGTCTCTTCTGGACTTCTCTCTCTCTCGATTCCACGTTTTATAACGTGCCGCGTCGATATAAATTGGATAAACTGACGTTAAAGCGAAAACATCGGTCGTTTAAGCGGCTCTCCGGGCATGGCTAGTTAACGCTGCTCGATCCTTTTGATCGGCCAATACCTTGGCCAATACCTTGGCGATCAACTTGAAACCAAGCCAAAGCTCGCCTAACGCGGTTGGCTATACACACGTTGCCCGGTGCAACGATGCACCATGATTACAAGCGAGTCGGTGCTTAATATTAATGTCTCGAAGGGATCCTTTACAACCTCATACCCATCAGTCGCACGCACCATCGCTCCCTAACCAAGTTAAATAATACCTGGATGCGTCCGAGCAGAGGCTCTCATGCTCCCGCCTCCGGATCGTGCACGTTACAGTCGCGATGACTACGGATCAGAAGTGGCTTTTCTACGGTGGTACTTGTTTTTGCACACTTGTTTTGACGCAAACTAACTGGTGCTAGGTACATCGAAAGCTTTATAAGTAAACAACCAACAGGAGGTAACTGGAATTAAAAAATGTATAAATAGGCCGCAGGTAGGTAAGTTTCACATCGTCTAACGCGACACATTTTAAAATATCGTTTGTAATTTTTATCTGACAGATAACACATCCATCTCCTATATCTTCTCCCCGAACAAGAATTTCTCCAATTCCTGGCTACCGTTGCGGCAGAAGTCGTGGAAAGCGGATGCAGCAGGTGCGCATCGAACATAATTTCGTGATATGAGCACCTTTCCGAGCGCGAGAGGGGAGCCTGGCCGCCAAGGCCCCATGAATCACACCCTCGTTAACCTATACTCCTCTTCTTGTCCCCCTTCGCGCTCTCTCCTCTTTCCTCTTATCATCCGCCACCTCCGAGCGCCAAGCAGACGCCTCCTCCCGACGATGCTTCTCTCTCGTTGCTGTTCGTCTTCCTCCTGCCAGGATTCTCCCTTTCGTTTCCACCACCTTTCCTTTCGCCTCCTTGGTCCTTTTTTCATATTCGAGCGTTCCTCTCCGCGGCGCACTGGCGTCTCTTTCTGTCTGCGCGGACGTTTGTCTTCCCGTTCCCTGCGCCTTCGAGAGGATGCCTCGGGGTCGCGACCCGGCAACACCTTATTATTTTAATTAATAACGCAGCTTTGGATCGCAACGATTCGGTGGTGCGCGACACCGGAGACCTCTTTGGAGGATCTTCGCAGGGAAATGTAAAGAGAGCAAGAGGATTGGCTTGTTAGGCTAGGAATCTTTATATTTGAGCGTTACATAGGTTTCCTATTTTTCGAATAGAGACAGAAGGGATTCATCGGTAATTTTAGTCCAAGGCGTCCTCTGGGACCACGTCGAGGACTTCTAGGATTGCCTCGATGGGCTAAAGATCTTTATATTTAGGTGTTGTAAATGGAGACACAATGAATCATTTTCGTCCAAGGCGTCCCCTGGGACCGCGTCGAGGACTTCTAGGATTGTCTTGATAGGCTAGGAATCGTTATATTTAGGTGTTTTATATGTTCCCTATTTTGTGAATAGAGACACAATAGATTCATCGATAATTTTAATCCACTTTAGCCGCCCCCTGGGACCACGTCGAGGACTTTTAGGATTGCCTTGATAGGCTAGGAATCTTTATATTTAGGTGTTGTAAATGGAGGCACAATGAATCATTTTCGTCCATCGATAATTTTAGTCCAAGGCGTTCCCTGCGACCACGTCGAGGGCTCCTGAGGGCTGAGACGGCCTTCAAGACTGAGGTCCAATGTTTGCGAGATAGAATGATACTAATAATACTATATAAGAGACGCGACGTTAACGGTCCCCTTTGACCTCAGGGGCTGTAACTACGTTTGATTGTAGCTATAGTACGGGTTTAGCGATCCCGAGGTACCCGAGCTATGAAGGTAGCCAGAGGGTCCCAGACTACTGGCATCTCTATCGAGAGAATTACGAAGAGAACCATATAAGCAAATGCAAAGCAATGTAGAGCAAGAATTAAACGAATGTAAAGAGATTTACACGACTTTGCACACCCTTTTAAATGAAGCAAACTTACTCGCTCACTCGTGCACATCGCGCACATCCCTAATTGGTGTGTTTACTGGATTCCTGCCACGTATGCATGAAGCATCGTTGTAAGCAATTTTAATGATAAAACGTGTAGGCCTAATAATCGCTGGTATAAAACTGGGATTCCTAGATAATATCGTCTGGCGAAAAGAAGGTTACTATTAAAAGAAAAGCGATTAAAAAACGTTGGAATAATCAAACCTTCCCTTTCCTCGTGTTTTGCTTCCCTCCTCTCTGTCGGTCAATTAAACTATGATTTACAGCGATCGTTTAGACGAGCATTTAGCGCTCGTAAAATTCCCTCGCTACTGATAATTAGCGGGGCATTAAACTCATTAGGGCTGCTGCGGCGCAATATGCTAATTAATTAACGACGAACCAGCTCGTCAAAGGAATCGCTGGCCAGGAAACCAGTCTGAATATGCGAAACGATGGCTCGTCTTCTTTTTTTTTTAATTTTTTTTTTATGGTCCCACGAGATACAAATTTCAAATCGAGATTCCATCGCGCTCGTCTTTGGCCGAGCTTCGATGTAATCGAGGCTCCGGCACACTTCGAGCCGTTCAAATTTCCTTTTTGTTTCGCGGACCTTGTGGAACTCGTTAAACATTCTGTGGCTGTGAGCCACTCGATTCCAGTGATTATTACAAGCTTTAGCACGTATGGTCTTCCACGTTTTGCCATTATATCGTCCCTAGAATACGTGGATGCCCTCGGTCGTGAAATTTGGTCACTAGAAGGTACAGCGTGTAATTCGAACTCGCTTCTTCGGCGAGTGGAACGTCTGACTTATCCTCGATGACAGAGAAGAAAGAATCAATCCTTCCCGGCTGGTTTATTATCATTTTCCACGGGGTTGAGAACGCCGAGACGGAGGATAGGATTTATTTAAAGGCTCTGCCACTTAGGGGATTAAGGAGGCCGCGAAGGAAATCCATTTGTCCCTCGATGACGAGGCTGCCCCGGCTGCCTGGCGCGCCTCGTTACAATCCGCCTCGTTTCGGCTCGTCGATTGAAAAGTCACCGGCTGACTAATGGACGCGGGCTAATTGCCAACAAAGGCAAATCAATCTCCATCCGGGGGCTCTAGTTGAGTCGTCGCCTCGTCGACGATCAGCCGAGCGTTCAACGGCGGCCGAGCGCTGACAGGTACGCGCACAGTGGCGTACAAAGTGCGCTGTAGGGTGGTCCTTCGTTTACAAACGCTATCTTTCCATTTCACCCCCTAGAATCGTTACGATATCTACGAAAACAAGACGAAGACTCGATTGAAATACAAAGATTTTATTTAACTTGAGTAGGATAGTGGGAGGAGGAGATGGTGGTAATGAAAAGAATGCAGCAAGGGATGAACGAGGACCCAGGAACAAAAGAGTGGATGAGAAGGAGATAAGAGAGAAGGAGAAGAAAAGCACGAAGGTGGTTGAATGAATGGCAAGGGGGGTGGAGGCAATGTGGAAGAGTCTAAGTAAAGAAGAGAGGAAGGAGGTTGAAGACGGCACAGGGAAGAAGCAGGAATGAGAAGGCAGAAGTATTTGCAGAGAAAGCTGTTCAAGAAAGGAAAAAGCGATCAGAAAAGAGGGAAGATGAGGGAGAAGAGGTACAAGAGGAAAGAAACGAAGGAAAGTGAAGCAAGGAGGAAGATGGGAGGGTAGCGAATAAGAGGAAGGAAAATTTAAAGCAGACGGAAGAAATGGGAAAGGTGAATGCAGAACAGAGCAGGAGAGAAAGCGAAGAAGAAGATGCGGAGGAGAGACGGAAACATAAAAGGAAAAGAGGAACGAGGAAAGTGGTGCGGTCAGGAAGAAAATGAAATGGGAGAGTTTGCACACGAACAGTCTCCTGTGCAGCTGGCTTCCAAAACTAAAAATTGAGGCGCCTAAACGTTATCGAAAGTACTTGTTTAAGCCTAATATTCTCCCTCGCACCCACTTACACACACACACACGCCACCCCATTAAGAGCCTCCATCTTGCCCATTCGAACCGAAAGCCTCTGGAACTCTTTAGCGCGAAAATAGGGGCAAAAAGGGCGAGCGCATCGGTGAAAAAATTCCTTTACCACCGTAATTACACGAGCTTGCCATTTTCAGGTTTGAGGAAACCGTCGATTACGCCATTGCGCACACGCGAAGGTGAAACTGCACGAGGAACAGAGAACAGGGGATGAGCTGCTCGACGTGCAACGGAGAGAGCGGCTCCTTCGAGGATGAAACGGTGGAGAAAGTGGACGAAGGATGGGACGATGGCATCAGAGGTGGAGGAAGAAGGACGACTCAGGTGATGGAAGGGGCTTGAGGGCCGGAGGAGGTAGACAGAGGGATGAGTTTACTTTTTGCTGGACTCTAATTAGAGGCCAATTATATCGAGCAGGCGTTTGCCTCCACACAATGAACCGCGCGTTTAGTATCGATGTAGCCAGCCGATTAACTCCTATTTGTTGCGCGTTTTGTTCCCTCCCGGGGTTTTAGGGCAGGCCGCTGAATAAATACGAGCTTAAGGGGCACGCACACCGGACGAAATTACCCCGAAGCCAATTTTTAATGCCTTTTGACGGCGAACGAAACAGTGAAAGTGTCGATATTTCTGTTTGGTACTCAAAGATCGAGATTAGGTTTCATAAACAGCATTCGCAACTGCGCCACCATCTTTATTCAACATTAAATTGCCAGGCTTACTTTGTAATAATCGTAATTCGTAAGCAGCGAAGTTCCAGAAGGCTGTTAAAACATTTTCGACCAAATCCTAAATCATTTCGTTTATAAATTTTACTGTTTGTGGCACGAGAAAGAGAAACGGAAGTACGAAAGAAAGAAGTGGGAGGGTTAGAGAAATCTCGAAGAGGGTCGTTAATCGGGCAACCTGCTCATCGAGCCAATTATACGAACGTGGACAAATTCGGGGCACTAATCAGCTTACAGGCATTATAATGCACTGGTAGCCGCAGGGGTCTGCGTGGGATCTGATAGAGATCCCTCTTATTTATTATGTGCACCCGGTACATACGTGACAGCGTATGTGCGTCGAGCTCCAGCCACGTGAACGCCTACGTGCTTGCCCCGTTCCACCTGGCGGGGAAACTCAACGACTTTTTAAATAATGAATAAAGCGAAGGAAAAACCTTAGGGATTAAATATTTATTCTTACGAGGACTATAATTCAACCTACAGGCAAGATGATCGTTCGCAGTGTCCAGGACGCTCGAACAACTTATCCACTTGTTAGTTTTGCTTGTCTTTGGGAAAGAAAGTTGGGATCCCTATTAGAAATAATTATTCCAAAATAATTTTTCTGTTAACTTGTTCGTTGAAATAAAGCAAGGGTTTCTGAGTACGAACGATCCGGCACTGGCTGCAGCGTCGCACAGAGAGGGTTACTCTTGTGCATCTCGGTCGGTTGGTCGATAGCTCGGCTGCCTCCGCGTATAATACAGATTTCATATGCTAATTCTGTGATTAACAATGCCGGGACGGAGCGTTTCATCATCCCGTGCTACCAGCGACGTCTTAATACCGCGGATTTACATGCTAATTCGCCGAACGAACGCTGCGAGCGAGCTCTAGCGAGCTCTGCCCGCCCGTGGACAATTTCTTCGCGTCGAATTATCCACGCACGGGACGTCTAAATCCAGCCATTATCTCCTGTCGCCGCGAAACCGATGCGATTTCACGCCGTTTCCGCGAGTCCGTTAATCTTCCGCCATTAGCGAACTCCTGGCTTCCACGATCCACGCTCACGATTCGACAAAAGCGATTTTCATTTGAATTTTTTAGACGTTTAAGCAAGATACTTCAGTATCGCACGCGTATAGTTTGATTATCTCGAAAGGAAAGTATTCCTTTCGCGTTTCCAGAGCATTCGAACAGAAAGTCTCCCGCGCATCTAGCCTACGCACCACGCAGCGCCTGTTAGACGGCTCTACCGGTATTCTCACCTCGTCAAGTACGTACAGTTCCATCAAACCATATCGAAAACCAACTCTGGTTCGAAGAGTCCACCGATGAATAGTTATACTATAAACCTCAAGAATCGTAGATGGCGCAGCGATCTAGATTCGCTGAAAGTCGATCGCGAAGTCAACGAACCGTCGGAAAACCGGCAATTTCGCTCTAATTTCACCGTGGTCGTTCGTTCCTTTTCCGAGGCGGTATCTCGAGCGGACGATCAGCGATTTCCCTCGCAAACCACGGTCAACGAGTATTATTAAACCGATGGGCGATCGAGAGCACCGAGAGGACTTTATAATACGTCATGCTGGGACCGTCCGCGATCACACCTCGACGCGGCGGGACGTCGAAACCCCATTTATTCAATTACCAGCCACGGCTCGACGAATTCGATGCAGTATCTCCCCGCGTTTTCATCATCCGGCCTCGTTTGCGGACATCTGCGAGCGGCCAGCCAACCTTTCGCGCTGGCAATTTATTGGTATCGTTTAGCGGGAAGAACGTTAATTAGCCGCGTATATCTAACGACGGTTCTCGTTGATGATTTCTCCTTTCGAGTGCTTCTACCGTAGTAAACGTTCTCCAAGAAATTATTGTTACCGATGGAAGTTTACGTGTACGAGTTTGATGGCTCAGTTAAACGTCCTACATGATTACGAGAACGCCGAGTTTTTGTCTCTGTTCGGGGGATTAAATCGAACACGAAGAGCCTCGACAGTAATCTTTATAATTAACTCTTCCTCTTTCTTCAGCTTTAATTCAAGAATACTGTTGTCAATTGCGCTATACGCCTTCTCTGCATACACTTGTAAATTCCGATACTTTTCAACCGACTTCGAAAAGGAGGAGGTTACTCGATTCAGTATATTATGGTTGAAAACCATTCTGGTTTCGTTTTTCACGTTTGAATGTAATCAAACGGAAGCGACCGAGTATGGATACATTTTGCGTTTGATTCTTTGATTACATTGGTTGCTGAGCTATGAGATCAGTTTTGCGTTAATAATAAATTAGTATTGCGTTTCCTGTATTTTTGTAAGTCGGTTTTCAACCACTGTCGTTCAATCTATGATTGAGGACCTGTAAGTTTATATATATATATAGTTTAAGAGTTTTGATAACAGGACCAACTGGATTTATATATATATAAACTTACAGGTCCTCAATCATAGATTGAACGACAGTGGTTGAAAACCGACTTACAAAAATACAGGAAACGCAATACTAATTTATTATTAACGCAAAATTGATCTCATATATACATATATATTTTTTTTTTTCTATGTTTGTTCGCCGATTAGCCCGAGATGGCTTGACCAATCCGAATGAAACCTCTTGCGTCTCGTACGACACGTCTCCCAGTTGGTCCTGTTATCAAAACTCTTTGCGATTTGTCATTCTCAAGCAATACCCTAAAGTCGGGTAACGAAATAAACGTTCGAACAGGCTGCGAGAGCGCATTAAACCCCTAATGGGCGAAACATTGCTCACAAGCGGAGATGATGTAGACTCGAATACCGCCATAAGTCAAAACGACTCCTCCGGTTCTTCCAGCGTTCGAGCAAAGCGCCACGATTATCTCCGGGGAATTTGTGAGCGAAAGTGTTAAAGAAGACGATCATTCGCATAAATCAAAGGCGTGGCGGTTGGCCGGCTCTATGGTGGCGGGGAAGAGGTGCGCGAGAGGGGAGGAAGGTGGCGTGGACCTTCCTCAGGGTTAAGCGTGTCGCTGGCGCAGTATGATGCCGATCCTATCTGAAGCGGCTAATATAGTTGTCGTGAATATCTTAAGGTCGGGCGCGCATTCCATGGGGTTTCTCTTCGAGGGTCGCCACGGGGCGTCCATTCGATCTGGCGAAAGCATCTGCTAATTCGGAATCATGGGAGTTTGATTGGGCTTCCCTTCCAATGTGTACCCTCCTTGTCTTTGCTGGATGGACTCTGAGGGAAACGGGTACCACGGAGGATAATAACCACGCCAAGATAATAACGTACGAAACGAAGATATTGTTCCAACCGATAATTTCGCTGATTTGAAATAAATATTTTTAGCGGAATCGTCTCTGGCGAAATCGTCGAAATAAATACTGGCACACGATCGCGCATAAGTGAAGCGATTCGGAAGTTTCCGACGGTTTCCATTGGAAAGCTGGCCAGTGTCGAGCGTTGAAAATTAAAATCACCCTGAAAACGGGATACCTTTTCCCAGAAAAATTGGGATTCATCAGATGGTTATCGAGGGTAATCCGTGACGACTTTTGAATACGGCAACCCGAACGAACGGGTCGGACCGCTGTATTTCGAACGCAGGGGAATAAATTCGTTCCTTTATTTTGTTACATTTAGTTTACGCGCGACGGCACGCTGTAATTTTAGAATGACACGACCAATGAGAGATACGGCTAGACCCGCCATTATTTCACCGTAAAAAATAATGAGATTCCAACCAGTCACCTGATACCTTCCTCGCGTTTCTCGACGAGCCTCCCACGAATAAATAATCAAAACACTTTATCGCGTCGATTATGCGCCATTACGACTTATTTTCCCTTATTTCCATCCGTCGGAATCGTTGCTACGAACATCGCTGCATCTGTTCCATGGCGATTTGTTCCAGGAAATATACGTGCACCTTACGGGGACCTAACGCAATAGGATTCGTCGCATACTGCACGAAATGCTCCATGAAATTAGCCCGAATTACGTCCACTGCTATTCTCCGATTCGAATGAAACTTGACTCGCGTGTTTTTCAGATCCGGACGGAAAGTATTAGCTGCCTAGATGATTATTAAATAATATTAGTCGTGCTCTAAGGGGGAGTGCAAAAGGTTTATCAAAGGGGGCTCTAGGACTTTGTTTAATAAAAGATAAGTCTAGTAATTTTAACTTAACTTTGCATTCGAGAGGTGACTGTCAGTCACCATTAGGTTTCATGCAACAAATCTATCAGCAATAATGTTTCTTTAGGTTTCATTTCTTTGGAACTCGGAGGGTCAATAAAATGATTGTCGGTGAGGTAAAGGTGACCTGATTTTCAAATCTCGATAGCTCAGCATTTGTGGCAATAGAATGCTAAGAAAGCATCTCGAGTCGCTGGTAGATACTAGAAAAAAGGCCTTGTGGTTTCGAGTGCAAAGGGTTAAAATTTTAAATTTTAAAAAGTACGACGAAAATAATATCCCTCAAAATATATACTTCGTCGTTCAAGAACAAAATCCTGTAGATCCTTCGCAAACACGCAAACGTTCGAGTAAATATTCCAGGAACCAAGATTCTGGAGTGGAAGGCCCCCTTAATTTATTCCGCGAGCGACGCGAGAGTCGGACTTTGGAACCCGGGTCACCGAAATGAAGAATGCCAGCCGAGGGGGCAATCGAGCGGCAGAAAATTAATCAGAGAGCGTTTGTTTGCGGGGAGAAAAGGTTGCGACGGTCGTATCCCGGCCGAGGATCAGATTTTTCGTCGGTTAGGGGAGCCCGGGACCGATCGGCGAAATTTTGCGAGTCCCAATAAAACCGTGTCGGGGAACGCGTGTCCGCGGCTGGCCACGAAATGCGAGAAATGTGCCCCCATCGCGCGTGTACCCGCTCGAATCAGCTCGGCCGATCAGCTTGCGACGCGACACGACACAAACGTCGCCCTCGTGAGCCAGTTCCGAGGGAACGAAAACTTTTATCGCGCTTTCGCAGGAATTTCCGTCCTCGTGTCGGTCAAGGGCGACCGTTTGCTGACCTGCGCGGCCGAACACCCCCTGATCCGATTGATTTTTCATTCTTGCGCGTCGGCATTCTTATTTTAATTAGGTATATCAGTGATTGAAGTGGGATAACAGTCTTTGGAACGAATTTGAAAAAGGAAGTATCGAGATCAACCCTTGCATGCTTGATTTTACAAATTGAGTTTTAAAAAATATCGATGTCTTTATTATTTGAACAATTTTGACTGTTGATGCTTTTTTTTCAACTTTTGTTCAAAAGAACATTACGGAGTAGTAACATGCATACACCGAAATGTTAAAAGCAAACAAATTGCAAGTGAACAAACCAATTATAATTGAATTTAAAAGTCCGGCATTTAAGGGTTAATACGTCCTCGTATTTAAGACCTAACCCTTTGCACTCTAGGCCTTTTTTCCGGTATCTACCATCGAGACGTTTTCTAAACATTCTATCGTCACGAATGCTAAGTTTAAATTGATTTCGAAGATGTAGTCCGATTTGTAATCGCAAATTAATTTGAGACTCGAGAATCAGGTCACCTTTACTTCACCGACAATCATTTTATTTGTGAAACTCTAAAGAAATGAAACCAAAACAAATATTACTGCTGGTTGATTTGCTGCATCGAACCTAGTAGCGATCGGGAGTCACCTTTCGACTGCAAAGAGTTAATCAAGGGCTAGAAGCGCTTGCATATGAATTAGATATTACGAAGCGCACATAAAATATAAAGAAAATTAAGACCCTGAAAAATATGAAAAAAATTCGGCTTGTCGAGTGCTTCCCAAGCCAGGGTTCCCAGTTATTTCTGGCCCGCGACGACCGAGGACTGTCGAATCGTGACGCCGGTTTGCTCCGGCTGGAGGGCCGATTAGTATTCAGCAGGGATCGATTCTCACGCGTTCCATCGCGACTTCCTGGGCACGTGACGCCTCGTCGCCGAATTATCGTGGAAATCTAACGAAAATGCTCTATCGATTAGCGATGCCTGAGCAATAATGCCCGACGTTGGTAGTACATCGCCAACATAGACTTCCGGCTTCTGCCTTGCCCCTCTCATCCTCCTGCTGCCTCCTCGAGGTGGCCATTGTCGATGCAACCGGCGTCCTGACAACGGTTGAACGATGCAGACAGTGTCAACGGTAAATGGTTATGACGGGAACGCTTTGAATCTTTGATTTCCATGATGTCACATTACACGGAAACGCTACTTGTCGACACTCGATAACCGAGGGTCACGAATCAGTCTCGACGACGATGCCAGTGGCTAAGATTTATCGTCCATTCGCCATCTTCCCTTTGCCTGGAATCGATTCGTGGCCAATGGGATTGATTTGATCGACAGTTGGAAATCTTGTCACCGAATGTAAATTTTCGACGACCTTTAGCTACGGGGTTACTTTCAGAGTTTATCGAGACACGTACGAATAATATAGAATAAATATTAAGCGAGGTGTTTCTTGAAAGAATTTTATACCGCAGTGCCTCGATCATTCGTGTCTCGTGGTCCTCTTTAAGAATTCGTCTGCTGTAAGAAAGATGGGTCCAAGGCATCCGTCGCGTTGCTCTTCGTGAAAGCACCGAGAAAACAGAGAAACGAAGTCCCGGAAGATGCGTGTCTTTCCGCAGATAAGGCGACGTTGCTTCGTTTCCTGCTCGAGATAACAGGAAGTCGCGGCAGACCCAATGACGACGATAATCCTGCATCCTGGATGCGTAACGTGCTGGTAATGGACTATTAATGCTATTATCTCTTCAGATAATTACCCTCAGATACCGTCGCGGACCCTCGGTTAATTTTCGTCCGATTGCCAGTTGCGTGGGCGGCCGTAACAAAAACACATGTATTAAGCAACGTAATGGGTTTGATAAGGCTCTCCCGATTATTCGAACAATTTCAGAAAAGAATAATCGTTGGAACAAGGCGCGGGATACGAACTTTACCCTGAATTTATCGAGACGCAGGACAAGCAAATAAAAATTAACTTTGTCACGAGAAAAAGTATACTTCTTTGAAGGAACGATTACAAGGTAAAGAAAGTAGTTCTCTAAAAGCTAGGTGAGAGAAATGCATCTCTGAAGCTTTCTGGCAAGGACACCCCGAGAGAGAGAGAGAGAGAGAGAGAGAGAGAGAGAGAGAGAGAGAGAGCGACTTGCTCGCAGCCACGAAGACGCGATTCATTCACGGTAGAAGCAATATACGTCTGGAAGGTGCCAGGTGCGATCCGTTAAAAGAATGGCAAACAAATCCCATTTCGCGTGGGCCATCGTCGATGACAGTCACGGACGAACGGGGTATAATCGGTGGCGATGAACGATCGATCGGTCGATCGTTCGTAACAACACGGGAAACATCGAAACGACGGGTTTACCACGAAAGAACGGTGACTTGCCAATGGATGATTAATCATGGAACAATGGCCAGCGCCAACGGAAGGCTGGCCAGCACTACGAAGTCGCCACCGGCCAACGTTCGTCTACCTGGAAGCCTGCCAATTAATCACGAATCGTGTGCACGCCTTGTGTACCTAACTCGAGGGGGGGACCGAGTTAGGACCACCACAAACAAAACGCGCCAATGGACGAGCCTCGGGGCTGGCTGCTTGAATTAGTGGCCGTGTCTGACTGACATTCGTGACCAGCGTGCCACGCCAGGAAGGAAGTCGCCCCGATGTGATTTCCAGTCTCGGAAAACTCCACCAGCCGACACCACCGTGACTGACCGTGATCGTGAAGGATGTGCTTTTGATAAATTATTCAAATTTTTGGGGGGACGTGTCGGTAGGTTGACATGGTCGTAGCGAGGTTCGTGAGCTATCACGGACATCCTGGCAGCGATGGCCAAACCCCTAGGTTTCGAACAAATCTGAAGTTTGCCGATATGTTTGTCTCGTTTCCTCTTTCGAACGTTCTCCAGAGAAAGAAACGAGACGAACACATCGGCAAACTTCAGATTTATTCGAAACCAAGGGTTTTGGCCATCTCTGCATCCTGGAGGAGGTTGGAAGCTTCGAGAACGTTACGAGTACTCGTATCCAGCCTTCCTCGCATTGAAATTCAGAAATTTCGACTCTTACTCTAGTCGAATCACCTTCTACGACCGAATCGCGTGCCTGTCCCTGGTCTAGGCCGGCGACGATCGAAACTATTCGCCCGGTCGCGTTTCAGCGAGCCGTCGCACCCCGAAGACGGTTAAAGGACAGGAGGACGAGCCCCGATCGATGATAAATGAATAATTCTCCGACGATGGTATCGTTAATTACACGTAGCCCCGGCCAACAATGGTGTGATTGTCTCGACCGATACATGAACCCACCCCCCTCCCTTCTGTCCAACCCCTCTCGCCGTTCCACGAGCGAGATCCATACCCTGCTGTCTCCCTTCGACGCTCTCCGTCGAATCGCGTCGGGCAGCGTCCTCCCTGTTCACGACCTATGATGCGTGTAGGTGCCATTATGATCGCGTCCGTGAGGAAGGTGGGCGCCAAACTTTTAAATCGACGCCTCCGCAATCAAATTACAGACCGGGACACGACGATGCCCATGCATTATTTATGGCCGACGCCGCGTGCCTCGTACGCACACGTGTTCGCGCGTGTGTACGTGCGCGCGCGTGTGTACGGCACGAGGTGGAGGCGATACCCTCGAAACCCGGGGAGAGGCATGCACGGGTTACCGTATAGGCGTTGATAATTCGATGACATTATGGTAATGCTAACGAGATTCCTTTATCCAGTTTATGTAAATTCGCCGGCGGAGGGGAGGTAGGAGGGGCAGGTTTTAATCAGCGCGTAAGTGCGCGGCTGGGACCCCGGAAATTAATTTTTTAACCTGTCGAGGGACCCGCGTGGCCAAGGAAATCGTCAGCTGCGGGACTATCTTCACGAGAAGGAAACGAAGGTGTTGTTACGCTTTACGAATCTGATCCGAGTTGGATCTCGATACAGAAAAATTAATCCAAACAGAACTTATTTTTCAATGACTATACGTGAGGAATAAGGAATATTATAATATTCGATAAGGAAGAAAATAACCCAACAGAGTTTAAGAAGTCCGTGTACCTGGCGTTTTCGTTAAAAAGTTCATCGGGAACGGTATCGTTGCCCAATGGCAAAATATGGATGAGTGATCCTTGGAGTCGAGAGTGACCGAAGGAAAGCTTCGAGGATTGGCGACGAAACAGAAAATCTCGCGAGGGTACTAGGTTGGCGATTAGTCAATAACTGCGATGGCAGACATCACGTGCCGGTGGTTAAACGTGTTTAACCATCGCCGGTGTCGGTTGCATGACAGGAATATTCGCTGAAGCCACCCATGTGGCGAGCGAGGGGAGCCACCCTGCTCGTTTACCCTAGTCGGAATCTGAAAATATGCACAGAATCGCCCGTGCACCGCCCGATGCATACTTTCGATACAAGGAGCGTCTCGTTATGTCGTCTTCGCGGTTAATCGTCCACGTGTATGCGAACTACCGAGAGAAAGTCATCTATCACAAATTGTTTAGCTGTTCGAGGCACACGATTATAAAAGAAAAAGAAAATTCGAACTGCCGGGAAAAACAGTGTCAACAACTTGCGTTCTGACTTTGTATACATTTCTGATTTCACTTATCGTAGTAGTAATTAGTTTTAATTACTTTAAGCTTAGTTCATAGATATCGCCACATGAACAAAAAATGTCGAATAAAATAGTAAAGCTAAGCAAAAGGTGGAGTAGTGGCTCCACTAGTTTGCGTTACATTGTTACTGTACTAAAAAAAAAAATGACAGAAGAAAAGGGAAAAGTGGAATACTCGAGGAAACGCTGGAAACTGTTATAAAAACCTATACCTGATGGAAACCTACTCTGAAGTAAACGTGTCGACTCAACCAGCTTTGATCAACACGTGGAACATGAAGTCTACACACGTCTATGTACGAAGAATGATGAATGTCACTTCATGCGTCACTGTCTGACGTTGCACTACCTATCCAGGAAGCCGTTCTTCGTTCTTTCCTTCCACACTTGCTAATGAAGTCTGAATTTGTGAGTTTCGAGCAAGCCTAGTTTCACGGATTTAATTGAGTGTATATCATCCGGGGATATAAAACGCTGAGACCATTGTCGGGCCACCGATGCGTGCAATTTATTACGAGAATTAATTATTTACTACGGTATCATAATCGTCCGTTAACGACCGTGTGAGAATCGCGGTGTTCGTTTCACGGTTAATTAACATTCATTTATGCACCTGTTAACGTAATTATAATTGAAGGATCGAGGCCCGCGGAAACGAAATTGGCCTCATCAAGGCCGTGTGTTCCATTTAGATAGAGGCGGGTCCGTCGTCGCTCTATACTTTCTAACCTTTGACTCGCCATCTTCGTATTACTGTAATTACATGAAAAGTCTCGTCCTTCCACTTTGCCTCTGTGTAACGCAATGCTACGACAGGTAGGTTTTCGAACATTTTTTAACTTTCATTTTGTGGGTCACGTGTAAATTCACGTTCTATTTTCTACAACGTCGATTCTATTCTCGTCTATTCGAGCTAGCCGAACCGTGACAATTTTATCATTTTTATGCCGAAAAAATCTTGTATTTCAAAGAAAAATTTGTATCGCGAGGTTTATCCTTCTAGATTTACGCAAAAAAAAAAATTCATATTCCTAATAGTCGTGGAATTAAAAATTCACGCGCGAAGGCAGTTCCGAAGTGGTCGTTTTAAGGTGGAATAAACCATGTTCGAGTTTTTAAACTGAAGGTGGATTCACAACTAGCTCGAACGTACGATTCTCGTTCCTCGCGTGGGTGTAGCTACTCGTTCGCCATAAACACTCTCAGCGATTGGAATAGCGTTCGAAACGCGATAGAGGCGTGTGACCCTCTTCAGGGATGCCAGCACGCGTCGATTCCGTCATAATCGATTCCTCGAACGTCGCTGGCCAGGGGCGAAGTCATTAATGACGAATGCCAAAAAATGTCAACGGCCACTTTCGAGCCTCTTGCTGATTCCTATTGCGTTTTAACGAACGTTTTTCACTCGGTCCAATATGGCGGAAAACGGGTGTAGGTTACTGGGTGCAGCCACGTTTCTTCTGCTGGAATCCTCTTTTGTGGCCGCTGTATTTGTACTTCTTCTTCGAACTCTATTTTTACTTTTAATTTACCTTGCAAACGCACTAATTATCTCAAAAACGCAGCTAATTGTCTCATATATCTCTCATTCGAGTATTACTCAAAGAAGCTGGACTATATTCTGCGATTCTATGCGGTCCAGAGAGAGCATTCTTCCGACTCCTCCTCCAAGAGTATCCTCGCAAACAGGACCCTGGTTCCTCGTCCGTGTCCTTTCCCCGAATTCGCACGAATTCCTCGCACGTCCCGTGGACGAGCTGGCATCCGTGTTCAAGAATTCGCGGTACGAGGAAAGATACTCCAGAGATAACGACGAAGAAGTTACGAAGGGACTTCGGCAACATCCTTCTTCGTCTTCGTCAAAAACTGTGCTCCTTCTTAACGTTTACCTAAGGAGAAACAGTTGCGCGCGAGCACCCCTCTTCCTTAAACGAAGTTGCTCGTATAAGAACAAGAAGAAGCATTAACTTTAATTATTCAAGGAAAAGAGGTGATCTTTTCTTAACGAGGAAGATACAGAGTTTAGTACATAAAATTTCTGACCTAGTACGGAACCAAAAATCGAGAGCGAATATCGAAATTATCTCAACTTGGATATTAAAAATGGAGTCTGTCGGTTCCCTCGAGCACGTGGGAACGTTTCCGTCGGCTTCCGGTCGTCTCGTCGCTCGTAAAACCAACATTAAGCAACAATGACCATGCCGCAGTTGACGTTTCAATCTGTGGGCCCATTGAGGCCCCCAGCCAGAAACCGCGGAATCTTGTTCACGTCGTCTCGACGCGCGGCGCCCCCTTTGTCCCTTTTCGACTCCTCCCTCGCCCCAGCGCGAGACCTTTCCGCGCGGTTATTTCGCATCTGCGCTCACTCGCACGAGAGCACGACAATGGGCCCTCCAAATATTTATTTTTTCCATCGCGGGCCGATGGTCAGCCTGAATGCCGACGGTAATCACGTTAACCGCGACAATGGCCGAAACGCGGAACGCCGTTTCGACTTTGGAAAAGTTAAGAGGCTCCCGTCCCCTTCCGACTCTCGCGTCTCCCCCTTCCGGAGCCTTTCTCCAGAAAACGAAGATCCAATTTTCTGATTTCCGCGTGGCCGTTGCCGAAGGTTCGAGGAAGAGGCATTGTCGCGCCGGTGCCAAGAGCTTTGTTATACTTTCAGTCGTGAGAGTGAAATTATTCTTGGCTCTGGGTGTATTTCCAACGTCTTCGTTCTTTCGGTCGAGGGCATTGTCGACGAAACTGTCAGAGGCTCTATTATTTCAACCGTCCCAGATATTAATTCTACGATACACTTGGAAGTCACAAGTTCGTCCTCCGAAGTATTGGAAGAAGTCCAACCCCGCATAAATATTAAACTTCAGAACTCTCTAAACTTTCTTTCCCCGTGCGATACGCGGAAGACTACGGAAGTTCGACCATTCCGAAGTCGGAGAAGTCCTACTTTGACCTGAAAATTCCGAAAATCTCCGGAGTTCTCGGAACGACTTTAACTTCGCTAATCTCTGACAGCTCTCGAGAGCCTCCGCTGACACCACGATATCTCCTCCACGGTTTGAGAAAGAAGGACGTTGCGTTGCGAGACGATCGACTTCTCGATCCTCGGTAATACCGAAAGCATGCATGCCGAGTTCGAAGCTGGTCTCGCCACGGGATAAAAAGAAATCCCGAAAAGAAAGGGACGACGTTTAGGTTTGACGTGGGATCGGTTACCAATGGTCCGTACCTGGTGGTCCTTGCTCCTGCAGGACCTCTAATCTAATCCGACAGGTTACCGATACAACCGGGCCTACGGATTAACCGGCGTTTTGTACAGGTTAGCCTACCGATTTCGGTCTTCCCGACATCCTGCCCGAGCCGGGGAATATCTTATCTGGTCCTCTCCGCCGCGAGGATCGCCTTAAGGACGACTTCGTAAGCTGTCGTACCAGTGTTCCTCGCGGCAAATATCGCCATTAACGAGCTTACGACTTTAAACGCAGAGATTGTCTCCGAGGATTTCATTTCTCGTTGTTAGAGAACTTCGAATCATTGGACTTCGCCACCAGTACTATAGAAAATAATTAATATCAATTTCTGACCGAACTGATGAGAGTCGTCGAGTGGTTAGTTGGTAGAAAGAACCGATCTTGTCGATTCGTCGATGACAACTTGGATTGGAGGACTGAAAATGTTGGATACTACTCGTTTTATTTTTTTATATATTAGGCGTACAAATATGTTCGGTGCCTTTACATATACTCGGCTGTAATTACATTTCAAATTGAAATCATTTTCTCGCCGATCGGTGTCTTGAGGTACTAGCTTCTAAATTCACTATGTAACTTTAACCTAATTGGTATATACCTCGAATAAAACCTCGAAGAACAATACTTCGCACCATGACGTTTCAGAAAGAGCACATTAGACATTGTATTCTTTTTGCAATTTGAGATGAAGAAAAATGCTGCTCAGGCTAGAAAAATGATTCTCATTCACGCGGCATATTCTCCAGATATGGTCCCCTCAGATTACCATCTTTTTCGGTCGCCACCACAACGTCACTTAGTCGATTCTTATTTCAAATCTTTCGAAGAAGTCGAAACAAGCATCAATGAGTTTATTGAATAAAAGCCACCATCTTTTTATAGAAACGGAATCCGCCAACTACCCGAAAAGTGGAAGAAGGGTGTAGAAAATAATGGTGATTACTTTGAAACATAACGTGTATTCCTTTCTCTTATAAATAAACATCGAATATATGACAAAAAGGCACCGAACTTACTTCTACACCTGATATTACTATTTTTATCATCGATCTATTTTAAATGAAACGATAATAATTATTCTACATTTCCATCTCTATTACCGTTGTCAGACGTTCGATGTTCCAGTCATTTAATCGCCGAGTCCTTCATTGTCGAGTCCTGGAGGATTTTCGAGAACACGCGTAAAGGTGGAAGGCGAGGATTCATATTCAGAAGTGGTCACCGTTGTAGTATGTAAACAACAGCCGACCAACGTGATCGTCATCGTCAATCGATCGATCGACCGATCTGCCTCCGAGGAGAAATCGCCTTCGCGGAACGATAAAATATAAGCGATGACTTGATCGCAAGATTAGCGCGACTCCCCGCGACGTCTTTTCTCCGTTTTATTTTCTTCCCCCGTTGGATCCCTCGTCCACGATTTCTGTTCGTTCGTGATTTTACACGTTCGTTGACCCTCTACGGGGGCAAAACCCATGAAAGGATATTATGGATCGTAGATCGCCGCAATATTTTCAACCACGACTTATAAGACGCTGAGAGAAACACGTCGGTGTTTGGTTCTGTTTCGCTAAAAACGGGGCCAGGTCTACTTTAGACCTGTCTAGTTCTGGGTTAACCCTTTGCGCTCGAGGCATTTTTCTATAGAATCAAATCCAGTCCATTTTTATAATAAATTTCTGCGAAACCAAAAACTCTACTTCGAAGAAAAACATCTACGAACGTTCGTGACTCGATGTATTATTATTTCAATTGATAATCAGTTGTATTCTGATGTAAGTGAATTTGAAATTGTACGTTCACAAAATCACTTTGAAATTACATATGTCGCCCTAGAGGCGCCACCCGAGGGCAAAGGGTTAAAGTCTGACGAGGTCCAAAATAAACCGAATTAAACCACATGGCGCAGAATGTCTGAGTTTTCCACTACTAGCTCGCATCGATCGCCGTGCTTCGACTTTGCCCCCAAATAGATGGAACCTAACCGTTTAAGGGCCAGATCGCGTTAAGACCCCCCTACAGGGGGTGACTTCTACGAGCACGCTCGAAATCGTTTCTCCGTCTCTCGAGCGCGATTATCCTCGCCCAGGCGTTTATTCGAGTTTCCCTAGCGCAGCGAGATCCTCTCCGGGGACTTTTTAAGCTCGACTTTCACGGGCCCGTGGGCAACCTTTAAAAATCGACGGTCCGTGAGACCGAGGGCGTGCTCGAGGAAACATTTTGACCGCGCGTATCTGGCCGACTTTATGGGGATCGGAAACCACGACGAATAAACCGAAAGGGTCGAAATATTTTTATGGATCACTTTTATGACGGCTCGTTTACTGGGACCGCGTTGTTTTCTGTCGCGTCCCTGCTGGAGCCAGAGAAACCTGGAAAAAGGGGATCGCATTCGAGTGGATTATTTCGAGAATTTTCGGACGAAGTATCTTTTATTGGTATTAAATTTAGTTCGAGCGACTTGTGATGTTCCAGCTACGAAGTTAATGTATTACCTATGCCTCGGTTAAATATCTGGAGGTGGCTCTGCGCAGCCACCTCGCGCAGCAGCGATAATCGGAGATGGGTAAAACCCTGGACTTCGAATAAATCGGAAGTTTACCGATATATTTGTCTCGTTCTCTCTTTCGAACATTTTCCAAAGAAGAAAACGAGACGAACACATCGGCAAACTTCAAATGTATTCGAAGCCTAGGGTTTTGCCCATCTCTGGCGATAGTGCCTCTCCAGTGACGTCATCTAACGTTACCACCGCGGAAGTGCGAGATCTAAACGAGAAACAACGCGTTCACTGTGCTATATCCAATACCAAACTTGTACAAAATTCTTCGCAAAAGCTACTAAAAGAATAATAAAGA
>NC_071979.1:23951588-24009276 GCF_026283585.1 Hylaeus volcanicus
AACTTGTACAAAATTCTTCGCAAAAGCTACTAAAAGAATAATAAAGACATAAGAACCACCCTCCCTTTGACCACCTTTCCCCTTGTCCCTCGCCTGCCACGGATCTACCAGATACTCCGAGTGTTCTCCGATACTGAAAAGTATAAAGAACGGGGACACGCGGTGACTGGTCCAGAACCGATTACGCCGTCTCTCATATTCTGCGACCCCGCCCCCCCCCCCCGACCAAGGGGGAGATGCTTATCGAAAACCGAGGGCTTTGTGTTAAAGAGCCTAATTCCCAAATGAGTTATTACCTATAAAACGCGCGGCCCTTAAGTGGACGGTAATATTACCGCGGTAATAAACGGGCATTTATGGGCCGCCCCCTCTCCCCTGTTCCGCGTCCGCCACGGAAGCGATGTAAATAAACCCCCGGGGCTCTCCTTTCTTTCCACGAAGCTCGCTATTAAAGTTTACGATTCTGCCGCCGCCACGGCACCGTGCTTAATTAATTAGGTTCAACAATGTGGACCACGACCGAACACTCCCCGCCAACTTCCTTGGTAACTGCCAACCATGCGTCAAACGCGACGAGAACAATTCGTTCTTGTACAGATAACATCCACGGGTTGCGTAAAAAATTGAAAGATGTTCGGTTACCCTCTGGGCGTGCGACGTAAACATTTCTCGCAGCGACGGTGTTTCATAAAACTCGATTAATTACGCGTAAGTACCGCGGGAGATCGATGTAGGGGGGAAAAAACGAGTAAGATATTTCGCGCGAACTTTGATCGCACGGACTACGATTTCCTAGTTGTAACGAGTTAAAGATGCTATGCCGTGCTGTGACGGGGCGTGACTTGGCGCGCGTCGAACGCAATCTTCCGATCGCTCTAACTTGGAAACTAAACTTTGGACGACCCGTGTTCGTGTAACGCATTCGTCGTGTTTTTTATTTTTTTTTATTTTTTTTTTTTTGTTCTAGCGATTACGAAACACTTTTTAAATATATTTCGCGGAAATCACGGGACCTTTCAATACAGAAGCTCGAGGTAACCCAAACTCCGGTTGAAAGCCTTCGATTTGCACGTCGGGGCACGCGAATAAAAATACCAGACTCCGCAGGAGTCTGTAATAATTGTTAACGAGGTCATTGATATCGACAACGGGCAAATAAACGCTCGAGTCGCCGCGGCGACGCTGCCACAAAACCGTCGTTAATATTTTATAGCTCCAAAGTGGAGAAAAAGTGACCACGGTATTCAAACTGGATGGAGAGAAGAGAAAACGATCTCGCATCGGGGGAAGAGCTCTCGTTGACTGAGGAGTGACCGCCTAATTGCGAGGAGACGCGGGTACGAACGCCAAGTTCCGCGTAAAAGTAACGCTACGAGCGTGCACGGCAATTTTCTTTTGCTTGGTCGTTCTCTTAATTCGCACTCTTGCGCCCCTGCTGCCCCCCCCCCCCCTCCCGCCCCTCCACTCCTTTCGTCGGCCAGTAAAGGGTCCACGACGAAAACTGGCAGTAATAAATATGGTGGCATCTCGGGGAACCGTCCGCCTTTTAATGAGCCTCTTTAGCCCGTTATTAAATTATAAATTATGACAATCTTATCTCCCATTTAATGAACCGAACGTTTTACGCTGGCCGTTAATATCTCACCGACACCTAGCGGCTCACGGGCCCCGTTGCCCCCTCCCCGCCGCGGAAACTGGTCCGAAGCTCTTCGGGCCCGTCCAAACGAAATCCGAGCCCGATGTTTTCGGTTTGAAAGTTGCGTCGTGCTCGATCATTCTTCTATATTTATAAATAAAACGTTCCTTGAAAGGTTTCGCTCCAGACATGAAAGGCCCAGAGTTCTATACGGAACTCCGATGGATGTTCGCGAATTGTCCGGGCTCGCTTGGTACAGAAATCGTATAAAATAATACACGGCGTAAAAATGTCCCGAGAGAACCGTTTACAAAGTATTTCAGCAAAGATTGCTCGAGGAAACGTTCGCGAACGTTCACCGTGATCGTCGGAGCGAAGCCTGGGGCCCCAATCAGACCCCGATCCAGACATCGTCTCCACGGTTTCGGGGGCAGTAAATAAACTAAAGGGATACAAATACGAACGGACAACAAACGAGTCGGCGTAAGCGTCGATTTTACACTTGCTAAAGAATGTATAGAGCCCGCGAAATCACCGAGGACGGCGAACGGGGACCGATAAAATGGGTTTGTTATTGGCCGTGGCGACCATTTCCACCGATACGTTTCCACCGATACGGATCTGTGCCGCGGGATAATCCGATCTCTTCCCACGTGGCGCCCTGCGGTGTGGACGCGGCTTTATTAGCCGTCAATTGTTTGTTCAACATTCCCAAAAAACCCCCGTAAACGTTCGCCAGGCTGATTTACTGCCCGCTTCGAGGAGCCACGGAGAAGTCCTTCGCTCGAGATCGCAGGACCTCGGGAGAGAGAGAGAGAGGGGGGGGGGGGGACGGATCCTTTCGAGTACCAGCCACGACCTGCGGAGGCGTTTCACCTTCAAATCGGCTGGACGCAACCCGTTCGCGAATTCTTCTCGTTTTACCCGCTGTTTCACCTGGTCCTCTATGTTCTAGAGTATTCTAGACGCGAGAAGACTAATTCTTCCAGATTTCATTTTATGCGACCAATGTTCGTCTCCGATTTCCCTTCCTCTCGTCCGCCGTATTCGTTTTCTTTAATTTCCTCCTTCATCGTAGCTCGCGATTTTCCACCGAACTCACCTCGCTAAAACTTTCGCGAGGTGTTTCGTTTCCAATCGCACCGCTATTGGTGTCGTTCGGGACCGCGTAAAAAATGCTCAGGGAGCTCGACGCTGGGAACAAACACGCATTTTTCTTTAGGAAAGAAAAGGCAACGAGGATGCACGCCGAATGAAGGATGGACCAATCGCGGGGCCACGGCGAATGGGGTCTGTCGAAGCGTCGAAAGAGGGCCTCGAGAGGGTTCGCGAGGCAACGGGAGAAGGAGAGGGGAGGGGCGGAGGAACAAATGAGTACGATGAGTTACGGCTCGGCGTAAATCTTCAACTAATGGCTGCCTAAACGCGAAACCTGCTCGCTGCGCCCCGGACGCCCCTACCCCGCTCGCAGAGCGACCGAGAAATTTAATAATCCAACTAATGGGCTCGCAGTGGCTTATTATAGTTACACGCACGCTCCTCGATCTCCGTGGATCGGTCGCGAGGGGGTCACGATCGCGTTCCTACGTTTCCCTGGAGATTTATTGTCCTCTCCAGCTTGGAGAAACTTTTCTCTCCTCTCTACTCCTTTCTCCTCGTTTCTTGGTCCCTTTGCGTACTGTAAGACACTCGCTTCAGTATTTATTTTCGGTACGCACACCGTTCTTTAAAACAAACGTTTCAAACCACGTAATTCTTTGTACCCTTTTCGCCAGTTTTCTTTATTTTCCGGCACACTCGCTTTTCTTACACGAAACCTTTATGTTTATCAATCGTACGCTCGCGTTCGCGTTTTATCGCCATCTGTCCCTTCCACGTTCGGGTTCCGAAATTTCTATCGACACCTTCGACCATATATACTTATAGCCACGGCAAAGATAAAATCATCAATGTGACGTCGCAGGAGGACAAAGGTAACGATGGAACTTCGTCGTTGAGTCTGTAGTACATATATTTTGCTTTATTAGTTGTTAATTTTAACTCTTATAATTTTAAATAATGCTTATCGTAACCTATTTTGGAAATTGTAATTTTGTAATATTAAATTTAAATTATAATATTATTTCCTTATAACTCGTTTTAGTTTTAAAAATAGTAAAAACAATACACAGAGTTTCAAGAGTAATGTTATTTAATATAAATATAAATATATAATATAAATATGAATTATTGGTTAGAAAATAAAATAGTTTTGAACGATCTAGAAATATTATCTTGTGACGTAACAGGAGAAAATCTTTTCCCGTCATCTTTGCTTCACCTCGATTCGTAGATCCGTGTATATATACAGGCCGTGATTACGAGTATATATGGTCGAAGGGCGACACACTTATTTAAACCTTACAGGACTCTTTGCTAAAGCAGGTTCCGATGTTACTCGCCGTTATCTCAAACAGTCGTTTCTCTACTTTCTCCATTCTTTTACGTATCAAAAGCGAAAGCCCAGGTGCGAATGTTTGAAACAATGTTTAAAGAGCGGCGGAATTGATTCCTGTTAACGTTCCCACACATTGCTTGACAGGACCTTGCTTTTGTGATAAACTCGCCAGCATTTCGACCACGCGAACTGTTTCCTGGCGGTGATACGAGCGAAAATCGAGGTTGGTAACGCGTGGATCGTGGAATTTGGAAGCGTGGATGGCTCCCGGTCGTCGAGGAGGACTCTCAGTGGGAAAGGTGTCGCGCGAAAGGTGTCCACGATGGAGCAAAGAGGTTTGGGAGCAGGTGCCCGGTAATAAAGTCACCGGAAAGGTTCAGCCCGGTCCGGAAAACGAAACGCGAACGGGCAGCCTGGCTATTTTCGTCGTGGCATTACCGGATGATTTGTGGGCTCCGACGCGCGAGATCCTCGTTATATTTGCAACAAGGAGGCAAAATTCGTTCTCGAACCGAACGCCGAATCGAACGCCGCGCGCGTTTTATGGTCGTCCAGGCAAGAACCAGAAGCGGAGGTCTTCGATTTAAACCACTAATTTATTCTGGACAAACCGTGCCCCTCTGGTCAAAGTCTAAACGTAAAAATAACGATGTTTCGATCGACTCGTAATTCCATTTCTTTTCTCAGCTCCCAAGTACACGTTTCAATTTTGATTCCCGTTGTTCATCCGGATTAACCACCTAGTCAACGTTCCAGAATTTCCAGTCCTAAATAACACATTACTTCTGACTGAAATTACGGCATTCGGAACGATTTAAAGGACGCGAGCGCGCCACTGGAGAACGTTTCTCGATCGACTAAAGAGAGGCCAGCCGGAACCCGTTCGTTTCATCGTAAACGCGATCGAGGTATAATTTTCGAGGGCAGATCTTTTCGCGGTTCGCCGAGGGACACGCAACAGGAAATCTTTTGAACGATTTCAGACACTTGGAGACCATTGGGACAGAAAGCTCTGTTAAGGGGGCCAGGTTCTTCGGATGGTCCGATTGCCCGAAAGAATAAGAAAAAATTCGTGCACTTCCATTTGAAGAAGAGGGAAGCCTGCAAAAAGGGGAGGGCTTCGAGTGGCCATAATCGATCGGAATGAAGCCCTCCGACGTTGCCACGAATTATGGACTAAAGAAAGCCACCATCGTTCGCCGTTTTCGGTTAATACGCGGTCATTGGGGGGAGGACGGCTCGACTTCTTCGCGCGGATGGCGCGTCGTTACTCGAATAATTGAATGCGGTGCCAGGAAGCCGAACGATAACGAATACAACCGATATATAGCAATTTAAAGGGGGGAATTCGCCATTGTTGAGCCTGGAATATTTCATTCCGCGTGTTATCAGTCGCTCGGTACTCGTTATAAGAAAACAGATGTAATTGGTACGAAAAACTGCTCGCATTTTTAGTAATTAGAGCGTCTACTCTCACCTGTAATTTAAAAAGAAAAATGTTGTTCCTATTCATCGGCGGAACGGCGTACTTCAAATTTAGAATAGATCGAAGACAACGGAACAATTAATAAGTTCTTTCTATTTTTTTTTTTAAATCCGTGGCCAATTACAAAAGTTTCGATTCATCATCGAAATTCAAACTCCCGTCGACTCCCGAGTAAGATGGACGTGTAACAGGCTGTGTTTACGAATGAATTCGCGAATGGAATCGGCCAGCGAGAAAATATCACCGAAAGTATCGGCTTAATAGCCACCGCCGTTATTCTTATTTATTGCCGCGGCGAGTCCAGCGCACTGGGCATAAATAATCTTAGGTAATTGCGGCAGGGAAGCTGCGGAGTTTCCTCGTAGCCATTCTCGCTGCTCGTGCAGCTAATGAACACCATCGAATAAAGTTATTCTTGTCGAATAAGGCGACTCGATACGCTTACTTACGAGCCTACGACTGTGCTCGATAGAAGTCTCAACACTGGTCGTTTCTCAGATACTGGAAGCTTGTTAATATTTTAAATAAACACCACGCGAGTCGCTATTTCACTCTGAAACTGTTAGAGACAGGATATTTTCCTTTTCTTATTGTTTTATCAAGAAGGAAATCTGGAATACAATTTATCCTGAACGATTCGTCTTTCTTTCAGCTTTCTCAAAATAATCAAGACCATATCTTTAATGGTGTCGGAGTTAAACATTCATTAGCGAAACCAGTCTCCCCGGAAATTGGAAGGATTGTATATTCGACAATTCAACGTCTCGAATTGCTCGAACAGTTGAGAAATCGGAGAAATGATGACTTAAATCCCTCCTAATTTCTCGTGGATTGCAACATATTTCAATACCACCGAAATCCCTGACATCGAGGTACAAAAGTGATCGATTTGGCATGCAATGGGCCCCTATGTACTTTATACTTATCCTCTTCGGCCCTCCTCGGCCTCTCGTTCTTCCACCACCGACCACTCTTCTTTTTCTTCTTCTTCTTCTTCTTCTTCTTTTCTTTTTCTTCTTGTGGCGTTGCTGCTTATACCGGGCGCGATAGAGCGAAATTTCAGCGTCATTTCGGCGCAGATAAACCACCGGTAACGATATCTTGCGTCATCGTCGTAAACGAAGTCTTTCGCAAGCTTCGTCGAGTACATAAATTGCTGAATTAATTGGGCGCCGTTGAGCAACTTCGAAACTTTATTTCACCCGATGAAAATGTATCGTCGAACCTGTACGTTTACGCTCTTCGTTCATCGACCGTTGAGATTTTGGTTCTGTTCTCTTCGATTCAGCTTAGAAGCTTGGAATAACTAGCTTAGAAGCTTAGAATTGTGGAAGCAAGGTAGACCTAGCCTTAGACACGTGTTAATTTAATTAACTGTCGCAAGTTATAACATTTCCTTTGGTTTCGGTAATTAATTGTCTATCATTTTAATTTATACCGCTACCCTCTAGTCGCTATTCAGTTAGAACCAAGGGTTCAAGTACTTCGGTACAAGGAATTGAGACGTGAACCACCCACCTCTCCAGTGATCTCTTTAAGAAACAGTTTTCTTACCGAGAAAACTGGACACTGGAGAACGCATAATTACACGAGGAGTGGCAACACCAGCAGAAGAAGAAGAAGAAGAAGAAGAAGAAGAAGAAGAGTGGTTGACCGTAAAAGAGGGGCAGAGGACGAAGAAGAAGCAGAGCAAGGGAGATTTTTCCATCGACGGATGTTGGAACCCGGCCGATGATTTGTAAGCATGTCGAGGGTTGTTTATGGCGGCCTAGGCAATTGTTTAACTTAATTGCACGCTGTTACGTCGGCACAGTTAGTCTCCCCATATAATAGAACGCCTCGAATGGGAGACAGAGGGTGGAGGGGGGCGTAACAAGTCGAGAGGATAGAGTTATTACCTGTCCGAGACTTTTAGAGCCTCTCTTGGCACGCCCTTCCAATGTAGCTGTTATTAGTAATGCGGACTATTAGGATTTTTCATCGGCGTTTGCCCACCGTGCTCCGAGCCATCGTATTTCGATGGACAGATTATTCCCAAGGCTGTCGATGCAATTTTATTGCTGGACTCCTGGCAAACTCGAAGCCATCTGCCCTTGGGAACTTACCATTCGACCTCGTTTCGAAGGGACAGCTTCTGGTTTTGTCCTCTTTCCTTTAATTAGGCTCTGTGTATTTTATTAACCCTTTGCACTCGAGAGGTGACTCTCGTTCGCCGCTAGGTTTAACGCAGTAAATCGACCAACAATAATATTTGTGTAGGTTTAATTTCTTCGGAACTGGAAGTGTCGACAAAATGATTGTCGGCGAGGTGAAGGTGATTCGATTAAGCTTAGCGTTCGTGGCAATAGAATGCTAAGAAAGCATCTCGAGTTGCTAATAGATACCAGAAAGAAAGGCCTCGAGTGGGTCAAGCTACATTGGGTTGAAAAAGTATCAATCACCCACAGAGTGGCCATCTTCTTCTACACTCCGCCCTCTAACAGCATCAATCCACAGCAATGCCTCTCTCCCTGGCCAAAACAAGCTCTCTAAATCGCAAACATACCCTAATACCGCATCCCAGGTCCGATAAAATGCTCCGTTCACCCCCGGCCCAATAATCGCGTCCGCCCACAGACCTCGCCTCTCCCTCGGCCAAGCTACGCGTCGTAAAGAGCACGATTGAATTAACACGAATCGCCGACGGAGCTCGAAACGCTGGAAAATAGAGTGGAAAGGGATGAGTCACGATCGAGTTGGAACTAAAGTTCGCATTGTGAACGACTAACGGCCGGTGGATTCGCTTAGCCGGCCGATGGGAAGCTCCGCGAGACTACCGTGAAAGCTCGAGCGCGGTCCACGTCATAAAACCCATAGAAAAATCCGTGTCGCGGGAGTGCCAGTCGTTCCGGGGGTGAAAACGATCCTCAAACGCCGTCGTTCCGCCATCGGTTACGCACACTTCCACGCCCGGCGTATTTTATTGGGCAGAAAATTCTACAATAAAGGACGCCTCGTCCGGCCCCTTTGTGCTCCTTGCCAGGAACAGGATTCGACGATGCACGGGGAAACTTTATTAAATTCGTGTCTCTGCGAGGTTACGTCGACGCGCCGGGGTACGCGTGATTTATGGCACTCGATGCTCAAACGATCGCCAATCGCTGGAAACTGGACGTTGGTGAGGTCGCTGTTGGAGACGCTTCGGAATAGATTGCGAGGATGACCGGTACGTTGAATGCCGATGATTGCGTAAAATAATTTTATTTAAATGCGTGCAGAGTGAATGTTCAGACGGGAGAGAATTTTACAGACGTTGTTTTCGTCTAGTTAGGCCAATCACACACGGGCGCAATCGATTTGAAGTTAGCGTTGCAAACCGTTTGCGCTCTTTGTTTCACCCTACTCCGCTATCTTTGTTTTACCTAGATCCACGGTCGCGCGCAACTAGTTTCAGAGTGGTTTGAAATTGATCAGTTGCGCCCATGTGCGAATGGCGTTACGGTTTCGAATCGTCTGCAATTGTAAATAAAAATATTATCGACGATCTTTCCCATCGGCAAACGTTCCCAACCTCTGATATAATCTAGAAGCATCTCTTTCGATCTCCCTTCGAACTCGACGAAACGGTCGCGAACGTTTACCAACCATCGGGGGACACTTTTCCAAATGAATTGGTGCTGCGTGACGTCTCAATCCGCGAGCAGAATCGCCATTCAGAGTCGAATTAGGGGGAAAAAAGGGAATATTAGATACTCGTGAGGAGCCCCATAGAAAATTTGCTTGCATTCACGGCCGGCCGCAGGTGGCTCTCTCCTCGTTTCACGCGGCAAGGATCGCAAGAAATTCACGTCCGCCCTGCGAGAGGTCAACCTGCGAATTTCCACGCGATCCGTTCCATTGTCCCTGAAAAACCTGGAGAAAGAGACGAGGGGAGGGGTAGAGCTTCTTGGCCACCTCGTGCGGCTGCGTCGAGTGTGGATTTCAGGGCGTCCATTGTCGGCCTTTAAGGACCTCTTTTACGAGGCCTCGAAAGGAAGGACTCGTGCTCCCGAGGACCATTGTCCGAGTCAATCTTTGCCTTGTTAGGCGCTTATTTTCGCACTTATTTACACGCCCTCGACAAAAGGGCGACCCTGGCACCCCTGGACTCGCGCGCGATGCCCCCGATGTTCTTTTTCGAGCGGAAAAAGCGCCGCCCTCCGAACAAGACGTCTCCAGATATCATTGTGAGAAGAACGATCTCGTCGAGTGATTCCGTTTCGGGCGACAAATTCCACGAACTCGAAGAACGACGTGGTCCTTCCCTTTTCGGGAAGGGGTGGGTGGGTGGGGGGGGGGGCGCATTTTTCTGGAAATCTTGGAATTCTTGATGGAAGGTAACGCAGTTTAAGGGGATGGAGGATTTTTAATAAATTGTACAGAATTTTATCGTACAGAGGGGAAAGGAATAAGAGTCCTTTCGAAATAACTTTATTAAACTAACACAGGTTCTTAACTTTAAACTCTAGCCTTATCGATGACCCCGTGGTCGCGAATCCTCGCCTATTTATATTGATCGCGGATCGAGATTCTTATTCGTCGCCTGATTAGAGGTGAGGAGCCATATCTCGTCAGTCTGGCGTTGTTACGTGGCTAGAGCGTTTCGACAACGCGCCAACAAAATCAATAACGATTTCTCGGTACGATTTTATCTGTCGCTCTATTGTTTTTCGTTCGAGCGCTATTTGTTAATATATCCTGCTCGAAGACACACAGAGGGAGGGCAGGTATCGCTGGAGACCCGGAACGCTTCATCGTTTCTTCGAGTTCTATGTCTTCCTCTCCTCCGGACAGCTTGAAGTCCCACCTAATTTTGCCATCAGTCATCCCGGCTGGTTCCGGGAAGACAGGACGAGGCTGCTGACGTTGGCGCACGAATCTCATCAGAGTTAGTGCCGGTTTAACGTCGAGACAATGCTAGCCCGTTTTCACCCGTGATCCCTCGGGGTGTGTCCGCCTTCACGGTCCGCCATGGACCTTTCTGACTAGGTGTGAAGGGTGACAGTGGCCGGGGAAATTGAACCTTCATTCTGGGGTATTCGAGAAGATGGTACAATAGCATTTTCAATAGCTAACCAATCCTTTATACACGATGTATATTCCTCGATTATGCTCCACGTTGGTCTTTGCTCTAGTTCACTCGTTAACTTCTCCAGTAATCATTAAAAAATTAAAAAATCTCTCGTAAGAGCCATTTCGGGGCCAAAATGAGACTGAAAGTTGATATCTACTGATTAATTTTGGTAACATTAATCCTAATATATATATATGTGTGAAAATAAAATTAAAACAACTCGCGTACACTATAGAAAAATTTACACAGGGTTGCCCATCTGCAATCTGCGCTTCTACGTACCAGAAATCGTATTTATTTTCATCCGAGTATATTAGGGAGTGGTCTTTAAGCGGTTAAAAATCCAAGAATATTAATCGTAAATTACACTGTAGTATTCGCGGAAAAATGATCGCTTCCTTAAGTAACCCTAAATTGCCATTCACGTAACAAGAGGATGGCTCGAAATCGAGAGAGAACTCAGAGTCAAAGCATAATAAATAACGGTGTAACGAGCCTGGTGTAACTTGATCATTAATTTTACACTCATAGGCGTCCGTGTGTCGTTAATATCGTACGTTACAATTCGCTGACTTTCTCTCGACGAAAATGGTCCCCGGTCATTCCTGCCGTCACAATCGACGCAGGCGCCAAACCAATGCGTCCTAATTATATAACGAAAAAGCCCCTATGCCTTCGATCATCCGTCAAAGATCCGGAAATACGAGTAACAGGTTGAATAATATCGTGTATTAAAAATCTGCTGGCTTTCTCTCGGTGAAAATGACCGTTGCCGAAAATGTCGTGCCCTGTTTCGCGGAAACAGTCCCTCAAGTCCCTCGGTACTTCACTCATCACAAGACACTCAGAGATATTAGCGATAATTAGAATTATGGAAATGGCCATTTTTCCCCGTTACGAAACGCTCGAGCGTAAGCACCTGGTGCAACGAGCCTACTCGAAGACGAACCTCGTAAACCGTCCACGTTGCCAAATATAAATGTGGGAACGAGGCGCGATTTGAATAACGATTGAAAAAACGTCCCGCAACGAGGCACCAGAGAGACGTTTACGTCGGCCCGGTTCGGCCCCGATGAAAAGATACTACCGATCCTCCTTTTATTGCCAACCTCGCGGTCTATCGGGGTGTGAAATACGATCACGGGGTCGATTAACGTCTTTTATAATCCGCGTAAAGAGCCACGGAAACGGCATCAGCGCCACGATTCGTCCGCAAATTAATTTACTTGGCCCATCTGCCGATTAATTTGGGAAGGTGTCGATGAGGATCTTTCGGTAATTGCGTTCTATTTATAACAGCTATGTTTACGCGTGTCTCCAATTAGTGCAACTCGAAGCAAACTGCATCGCACGCAGTGGCATGGTTTTCGAGAGGGTGGAGCTTTGATTCAGCGATTTCGGGGAAGAGGAGGCTAGTTGGTCGCTACAACCTCTCTTTATCCAACAATGGCGCCCCTAACTATAACTCCTAAATGTTCGACTCAACCCGACTCACGAGTTTCGAAAACAATATAGCAAGCAACTGTGGAACGGATGCGACCTCGCGGAGCGTTTCGAGGTTGATTTATTAATTACCAGGGAGTTAATTAGTCAAAAACCGTGACCCAGATGAGAGGTCGCCCCAGCGATCCAGGCATAACGAAAGGCCCTGGTCCCTAGGAGGGCCCTTTAACGGTAGTATGGTTGGAACCAGTCCGAGAGACGAGGAAAGAAAAGGCAGAACGAACCAACGTGCTAATATACGTACGGACCATAAACAATCATCATAAATATTTCGGTCGACACATTAGCCGGCTCGTCTGCCAACACTGGGGCCCACCTTTTGCAATCCCTTCGTCCTTAATCACGCGAGGAAAAGGGAACGGGCCGAGAGAGCCAGAGAGGACTGGCTCCCGTGGCAGCCTCGATCGCTCCTTTTTCTTCTAATTAAGATAATAATAACGGCTCATTAATTTGCCACCCCTGCAAGAGGTCCGCGCGCACGGCTTTCTTTATCTTCCAACGGGGATAGTTGGCTCGGTTGATTGTTTATTCCTCTTCCTCGCTTCTTTTTTCGTCACGGGGTTCGCGCTCGCTCCCCGGCGGGTGATAATTTGATTCATGACGTGGATTTTGCCTGCCGGATGAAGAATCGCGCTCGGGGTTTCGCTCGTGAAAAAACAAAACACCGAGATCCCTTCGACCAATCGGTTTGTTTAACAATTCACATCGCGAGGAAACGTTATTCAGTAATGCGTTACGATTAAGGCAAACTTTGCGAATACAAACGATTTACGATCGGTCCCATAAGTATTCGTACCCTCTACCTATCCAAGTATCGTAATTTTCCTACATTAAACGATAGATTTAATGTTTTCAAATAAATGTTCCATTATGCATACGTATATGAACAGCCTTTAGACGCGTATATATTTATAATAATTAGACTGCGGATCTTTATGCAAAATAAAATGTTCGCAAACGTGCCTACAAAAATTGAACCTATATAGGAATTTATTTTATTCTGTAAACATCGCAACACGAACTTTACTTTCGATCCTTTTTATATTCTTGCATATTGTTTGCATTTCGTAGTCTCTTGCACATTCAAATTTCCTATAAATGCATAAAGATCCGCAGTCTAATGATAATAAATTGATTCAGAAACACGAAACGTCACGTTTAATTTAGACGAATTTCTCGAATATAGCGTAAGGAAACAGTCTAGGATGACTAGACTAAACGCAGTTATCTTCACAAAAATCTGGTCTTTAATTACAGCCACGCTTTTCGTAAACCGGCACAACAAAATAACGCTGCATATATGCGTAAACACAAGAAAAAGGAACACAAACCAAAGTAAATCGATGGTACTTCAAAAAAAAAAAACAAAAAAAAGAAATTACTGGCCGTATGCCTTTGACTTAAAATTGAATCGCGAGCGTCCCTCGCGGTCACCTGTACGATAGGTACCGTGTGTATTTATGTACACTCGCGTACCGAGCGTCGCACACGTACACGTATATTCTTACGATAGAGAGTACGAATGCTTACGGGACTGTGTATAAAATGCAACGAACGGAACTATTGCTTTTAAGAATCGCCTCATTCTCGACGTCCTGACACCGCGACAGACTAGAACTTCTTCTTCGTTCTTCCCCTATTATCCGTGAACATTTGATTTAACAAGGATCGGAGCATCAACGAAGATTTCGCGCGAAGCGCGTTGGACAGTTCGAGAATCGATCGACGAAAGAAAGAAGGGAGGTCGAGGCGCTAATGATATTGAAATGGATGCGAGTTATGCGTCGACCATTTCGGTTCCTCCTCACGGCGTCCTCCCCCGTGGTCCCTGTTTCGGTTCCGTCTCCTCCTCGGGGTCCCTGGGGTTAGGTTACCTTGTTAGTTCTGGCTGCCTTCATTGCCGTGTGCCCTCTGGCCAACCCGTGGAATTGCTTTCTATTGTAAATAACGGGACAAAATACGAACACCGTAGAAATTGATTCCTCCTATCGATTCGGTTGGCGAATCGTTCTGTTTCGTGGCTGTGTTCTTAATTGCTCGATGGAGGGTAGGTGGGACTCGAGCCGTTGTCATTTCTCTTCAGTGATGGACAAAACTCTGGGGTTCGAATAAATCTAAAGTTTGCCGATACGTTTGTCTCGTTTTCCTCTTTTGAACATTTTCCAGAGAAAGAAACGAGACAAACACATCGGCAAACTTCAGATTTATTCGAACCCCAGGGTTTTGTCCATCTCTTGCCCAGGTATGAATCGAGTGTTTAGTAACAGAGCTCGAAATGCTGCGGGCCTAGATTCAAATTCGATGGAACAATTTTTGCGTATTTAAAACATTTTTTTTGTTGAGACTATACAGTTTCGGAATCGGTAGTCTTCTCAACCAGAGGTGACAACCCATTCGAAACCAAAAGTCCCGTGAATTCTCCGATCCAGGCCGTGCCACCAGGATCGATAGTCCGCGTCGAGGATAAAAGAAGCAGGTTCCCGGGCGTGCACACCTTCGTCCCGCGAGCGGTGCGTGCACCGATGCAGCCAGAGAAAAATTGCAACGCTCGCGTGTTGGCCCCGCGTCGCTACTTACACAATTCTAACGCGCGCGCGCGTTACGAACGCGCAGGCTGCGGGCGGAGGTGCATAATTCAAAAGTTCGTAGCTTATTAAAGCACACAACCCGGGGAGATATCCTCTTCGAGAGGCAGCGGCCAGAAGGATTAAAGCCTGGAGGCAGCGCGCGCGGCCGCCGGTCAAATTTGTAGCCACTAAAACCGCCGGTTTTATGGCACGAAATTTACAGCGTTTTCACGGTAAAGTAACAAAGTAACCCTCCATCGGGGCCCTGACCGTGGACGACGATTTGATTTAGCGATCTTTTATTATCCGCGATATTGATCGCACGGGGAACGTGCCTGACGGGTCTTCGTTACCAGGCTTGTCCGTTGTCGATTTTTATTTCCATAGCGCCCGGACGGGCCAGTCGGAAAATATCCCGCGACTTTAATGACCGGCTAACTCGCGTTTCTGCGAACCAAGCCTTCGCTGCTTCCTCCGACCACTCTTCCTCGATCACCTCTTTCGGAGGCTCGAGGTTTCGAAGGTTTAATTAGCTTCTTCCTGGTGTAACGCTGCATCAACTTCGTAAACGCTGTCTTCATTCGTTACGCTGGAATCTCCGGGGAGATTGGCAACCGCGTAAAAACCGTTTACAGGACCCGATAACGTGTAATATACCGGAGTATAACAAAACTTCTTCGCTCGCGGTCTTCCAGTGATGTATGCAAACTCTCGCGGATCTTTCGAGCGAAACAGCCACGAGCGTCGAAAATCGCGAACGTTTAACGGGATATCACGCCCATAGAGCATCGTCTTCCGGAAGTTTATTATCCGAATTTCGCGAGGATACCCTTTTAACACAGTAATCACGAAGCGGGCCGCAATTTCGGAAGGCGTGAGAGGGACCCTTGTTCGTGGATCATCCAAATTTCTTCCGCGAAATTGATTCCATCGGCGTTTTCGTGGAAACGGAGAAATTCGTTTCGCGATGGTGGCCTCCGGTGATCGATTAAATTCAATTGCGTCGCTTTGAAGTAATTAGGCTCGGCCGAGTTCCGTGAAGAACGTTCGGTGTGTTGCGCAATTACGGTACCGTTTCTATCGCCGCGTTTAAGGTGCTTCTTGGTTCCGTGTAATTGATTTCGGGGCACCTGCTGGAGGAGGTCGATGGTTGACTACGGAAAGTGAGAGGAGCTGAAGCTGAAAGGATTTGGGTACTCTCTGATCCAAGGTTATTTCGGTATACAATGTATGTTTGAAGTCTCTTCTCTGTTGGCTACGACGATGGGAGAAAGTGTCGGCGGGGCCAGAAGGTAATGTCGTTTCTTTTACATTAAATTCAAGGAAATAAATTTATAACATTTCGAGTTTTCATTTTTAATCAATTATGTTATCGCCCTGGTTACAAACAACCTTTTGCTATCTACTGTGCAAATTTTCAATACCTGATCGATAAAGATCAGTTGGTATACAACGAGCTGATAAATAATAAACAAGTATCGACATTACTTTCTGGTCCCTCTAACGTTGCTTGGAAATATCGACGATCCTAAGAATCGCAGAATGATGTGATTGGATTCCTCTGAGATCGGTAAAGGACTCTTCTATCCGAATGGTACAAATATTATCAGACGACGGACCGCGTTCCGTTGGTGTCTAACGAGTCTACCATACCGGAAATATCGACGATCTTAAAAATTGCAGAATGGTGAGATTGGATTCCTCTGAGATCGGTAAAGGACTTCTTCTATCAGAAAGGTACAAATATTATCAGACGATGGACCGCGTTCCGTTGGTGTCTACCGAGTCTACCATCCGAGGAGCGATCGGCTGGCCCCGGTAGCCGGCGGGATCCGTGCCCCGCCATCTACGTCCCCGTCGAAATTTCAATCTCTGGCGGGGCCGCTTAAACGGCAGTAACATCGAAATAATCGGCAATATTTAACGGCATTTAATTTCTCCCGGGGCTACCCGTGACAACGTAATAATCCGAGTGACCGGGGCACCGGCATGCTACCCACCGGGGGACGTAGTGGAATGAGAGAGCGCGAGGGGGGAGGAGGAGGAGGAGGTCTATAGATCGCTTCGAGAACGCTCGTTTCACGGGACCGTAAAATTTCCACGGGTTCGTCCCTACGGTTCGCTCGAAATCCCCGTAGCGCGACCATTCGTCATGCTTAAGTATACTAATGCAAGCATAACGTATTAATAAACCGGCCGGGGCCCGGTCGGCGTCATAAATTCCACGAGGCGCGGGGCCCGCGCCGGACAGGGGCCATGTATGCGCGCGCATATATCCACATACTTATGCTAATGATAGCCGAGAAGAGAAAGGTGTAAGCCTTTTTCCCACCTGCTGCCCCCCTACGGTGTCGGGTACACTCGAAAGCTCTCCAACCCCACCCGCTCGTCTGTCCCCTCCTACGTTCGCGACCCCTACGGATTCGACGCTGCCGCGACGGGGCCCCTCTTCTTGCTCCCTTTTCCGTTGCAGCCCGTTGCGAAACAGGCTTTTACCTTTCGACACGATCGTGATCTGTTTCGATGCCTTAATTACCCGGGCCGCCCCCCCCCCTTCCGCTCTTCCCACCCACCCTCCCTCCCCCTCCCTCACTCTCTCTTTTCCGTGGACGCGCTAATGAACCGATAGATCGAGGGAGCTCGTTCTTTCACCGAGTTTACCGACACTTTCTTTCGCGTGCACGGGACTCTGGTACCCCTTCTTCCTTTTGGTCCTCCGATGCGGTTTTCGGCAAGACGCTGTCGGGGTTCTTTTGGCGCGAGTACTCGAGGGAACCACCGTTGTATGCGTAATAGAATTGTACGATCAAACGTGCTTACCTAAGTGATGTTCGATCGTGATTATGCTAGACGTCTCGTCCGATGCAGCGTGGCTGCTCAAAACTCAGTATCGTGGCGATCCTTGTACCTTCGACACTCGTTTATTAAACCAACTCTTCCTTTCACCCAGAATCGTACGTACGCCAGAGATCGGCAATCATCTCTCATTCTAGAATAAATTCTGAAATATTAGTCGAAGTAGAGGTCACTTCTGAAAATAGGAACATCAATGTCGAACCTCCTCCTGATACTAGTAAAAAAATTCTAATTCTAATTACACCCAACCACAATTTTCCTATCTCACTTCAGCAAACGATACCGACTCTCTTCACGATGGCTTGGCCAACGCCTCGAAGCCCTCGAATTCCTCTCGAGGATTTTTAATTGCCAGAACGTGTACACAGTTGTCACTCGACGTGGAAGGCCGTTACGAATGGTGGCTCGCGAAATCGATGGTACAGTACTGGCGAGGCACCACGGGGCAGTACAGAAGTGATAATTTCGTGATTGAATATATCGAAGGGACCCCATGCTGGGTCGAACTCGTCCGAGGCGTCCGGGCCCCGTAAGCGAGTATGGGTTACACGTATAATCGAGGAGCGACCGGTCGGTGGTGGTAAAGCATACATACATTATAACACCATTAAAATACCCCGAGCGAAACACCCTGCGACTTGAACCCCTATTTTACGTCCCGGTATCGTGCCAACGTGCTTGCACGTCGTTAATGGTTTCTCCGCTTTCTACGTTCTTATGTTTTCTTTTATTTTTCGTTTCCTCTTTTTTTTTTTTTATGTCTTTTCCAGCGCGCACAAGAATCCGGGGCATCGGTGAATCGTTATGGGACCGTAATTTATCGGGATCCGTGTACGGGATCGCGGTTCAGGGATCTCCCGGCCGTCTCGGGGAATTAGAATGTCCACGGATTAACTTGTTACGCGTGACGTCACCGGTACCTTGGCCCGAGCCGAACGTACGAGCGAATAATTAAGAAGATTTGATGGTCTCGATAATAAAAGTTTTTTGGTGCAAACAAAATCCAATAGAGCGATCCACAGCGATTCTGTAAGTTGAAATTAAAGACACCGGAGATCGAACAGTATCGATGCTTTCGTCACGGAATCGCCAACGACGTACGTTGCCGTGCGATTGTCACAAAAACAAAAACGACGCGCGTTATATTTCTATAACTTTATAATCGATCGATGTTCTATATTTCAAATTAATAAATAAATAATTAATAAATAAATAAAAGAATAAAAGAAAATAAATTAGTTTAGAAAATATAAATCTTTTAGTTACACTTCTGGTACATGGGCGTTCTGGTACGCGTGTCGGTGAATTTTTTGCCAGCGCAAGTGGTTAAGAGAGCTTTCGTCCACCCTGCATCAAGATTCGAAGTTTAAAGTAAAAAATGTGGAAAGGGCTGAAGGAGCTTTCTCTTTCAACAGTGATCCTCGAGAGACCGAACGCAGCGATTTCGCAATCCAGAAACGTTTCTAATCCGCATCTAAATCCGGCGACGATCGTTGCCCTCGAGAACGAAGCCCGTAGCGCGTGGCGGGCCGTCTGGGTCATTTTCCAGCGCGCGAGACGTCATTAGAATCCTCTTAGAACACGATCTCTCGCCCGCTGCGTGAATTCTCTCGTATCGTGTACGAGGTGATAAGTATCGCCGCGATACATCACCTAAACAAACAGCTTATGCCGACTGGACGCAGGGGTGAAGCCGTCTCGTCCAAGACGGACGAGGAGCAGAGAAGGGAACGAGGGAACGATGGGAACCGCGTGAAAGGGAGGAGGAAGGGACGCAGTTGTAGCCTGGCATTTGTTGGGTTGTGGCAAGAGAGACATCCATCGTTGCCGCGGGGGGTCCATGAAGTAATTGTCTGCCAGACACCGTCCAATCCGGGACCGGCTCGACTCTAGATTAACGTCGAACCAAATTCTGACCAGTGGTTCTCACCGTGGCCCAAAAATTAGCGCCAAGATAAAAAAAAAAAAATTGGAGCCAATGCTTGAAAGTCGGGGCAACCAATTGTCGATACGCGCAGCTGGAGAACTGTTTCCTAAATCTCGACACCACGCAGTACAATCGGACGAAGATCCATCCAGAAGATAGCTCCTGATCGCGAATCGGAGCAATCCGATCGATACGCGAGGCAATATCCAAACGAGCTATTAACTATTGTTCGAAGACTCTCGGATCAACGAACTGAGCACCTCTGAGATCACGGTTTCTCGCTGATTTTCGGATGGACGTTAGAGAAAAGCGGTTCGAATTCGATTCCCGGTTTCGTGGATGTTGCAGGATAATTGCGGTTAATGGGATCGCCGTTGTTGATTATGTGTTTACCGTCCGGCTCGGTCGCGCGTTTCTCCAGGAAGCGCTTCGATTTGTGCAAATTAAGGGGGAGGGGGGAGTGATTAAGGAGACGTTAATGAGCGATCGGAGGGAGCTTAAGTATGTAAATTTTCGGGCGAATCGCTCGCGGAGAGGTGTTTAAAGAATCCTCGCGACGGAAATTTAATTATGATCTGGGAACGCGAACCGAAAGGGATCGTTAACTTGTTCGCCGCTACGCTACCGGTGTCACATATTTTCGGGATTGCATCCAGCGCGCAGTATACTTTCGAACTTGCATTCAAACTGTCGCCACGCTCTTACTTTCTCGCCATGTCGAGGTTAGGTTTTTTCGCACCTTGGCCCTTACTCACACGCGTATTTTAATTATATTTCATCTTTGTATACCCGTACTCGTGCGCTGGCTTCTACGCATGAGTTGTGGAGGCTCTCAATAATAATAATAATGATGATATTGGTTACGAGAGCAGGTGAAAGAGCGTTCTTCGAACATTCCAAGGTAATCTAAAAGAAGATAGAAGACATTCTTCGCTGGCAAACTCGTTTTCCTCTTCGAGCAGCTTATTCTACTCCCCCACATATCGATAACGGATGGTCCCAATTTTCGAACCAACAAAAATTCCCTCGACACACGCACAATTTTTAATTAAAATAAAGTACCGCAAGGACACCTGTCATATTTAGGTATCAAGCGATCGTACCTCGTGCACGTGCACCAAAATGGCCGAAGATAATCCGTCCCCGACGTAAACCGGCACCCAACAACGACGGAAGCGTCGAGACGTCCGCGGCGAAGAAACGAACTCCTTCCCAGCGAGCGGTCACGTGTTCGAGTCGGTTTAAATTCACGAAATAATCCCCGCGAACCGTGGAGAGAGAGAAATAACGCGGCCGTCGGAGATTACGGAGCGGTTCGGGGCGTAGCAAAGCAAGAAAGTGTTCGATTCGGCTGAGAACCGAGACGACGCGCCGCGGCGAAGGATATCCCGCGTAAGCGATTTAATGCGGACAAATAATATCGTAAGGTCCTGCTAACACCGCGGAATATTACCATAAGACATGCGTCCGAGGTCGGGCAACCTTCCACGACCGGTCGGTGGGGCGCTGATATGTTTATGCGTTTGCGTATTCGCGCGTGTGCTGCGATTCTGCTCGCTGCACCCGCCGGGCGTAGCAGCCCGTGGCTGCGCGCTGGGCCCATCGAGTTGGTTTTTAGGCTGCGAGTGTCAGTAGTGGTCAATTCGGGGCTCTCGAGTTGTAGAGTGCCAGGTGAAGATGGGAGAGATAGATGTCTCGTGTATGGTCATACACTTGGTGATTGGAAATGAACGCTCGTCCTCGGTCGACACTAGGGACAGCGTGAAAAATCACTGACAATGATTTTTCACGGTGATCGCACAATCACGATCGCAGTCGCGATTAAACTTCGATCACGACCGTGATCCGGAAGATTCAGAAACGGTTCGTGTTTATTGTTATCGTTAGTGTATCACTGTCTCTCCCCTTAGCGGAAATTCAAGAAACTGCAAATGAGTCAAATTGAAATTGTATTAAAATTATGTTAACATTGCTTTTAGACCATATTATAGTGCATATATAACCTAAGAACAACATAATCAAAAGTGAAAAGAATGTTCTGTACCAATCAGAAGCGATCACGAAGAATCACGAATCACTGTGACAAAATCATCGTGATTGAGAATGAACGTGATTGAATCACGAGTGATTCAAAAGTAGCAGTTCACGCCATCTCTAGTCGACGCATCTTCCTAGGTAGAATTTAAAGTCCTAAGTGAGCGATCATTATTGACTCTGAAGTAGAAGTGTTGAGGTCTGGGTTAGGTCTGGGTTAGGTCGGTTGTCTCTGAAAATAGAATAGTTATAGTTTCGATTCAAGATACCCATGGAACAATGCTTTCTATCTTTGTCAGTAAATATTTCGTTAAATAAAACACGCAGGTTTTAATCTTCCACCGAGGTAATATATTTAAGAAACAAATACCGAAATTTAGATACACGCGTATTGGAATGAAGGTGCGAGCGACGCGGTCTACGATTCCACGACGAACTCAGCTGTTTCGGGCGCTGTATGTATATCGGTACGCATGATTCGAAACTGACGTATATTAGCGAATAACCTTACCAAACTGTTCTCCCGACGTGTTATTGTCGTAGAGTTCAGTTCCTCGAAAACATTCGAACAATAGAGACGATACCGAGCGACCAGTTAATCAGATAATCACCGTACAAGTTAATAAGTGCAACCGATTCACCGAGAGCTGTGCAGCAATTATTTGCATAAATATTTGTTAGTCTAAGTTCCGACCAAGTGCTACGGCAGTTAACGATAAATTAGAATAAATGTCCCTTAATTAATTTCTAATTTATTAACGCCACCTCGACGTCCCGTCGTTATTACGACGAACCAAGCATCCCAGTGAGTGTATTAAGTCAGTGCATTCGTTGTATCCATCACTCGCTATTGATCGAAACGTCTCGAACAAGGAAACTTTCAAGTTTCAAATTATAACGGTATACTTTCGCAAAAATCCAACAGTCATTTAGTAACGCAACCACGTAGATCTAACCCTGGAGAAATTGCTCCAGCTCCAGATCCGGTGTCCCACCCCAGCATCAAGTCCTCGACGCCACTTTCTCCCGTCAGGTTTTAATCGTTCTCGATCAAAGCGCAGCCAACGGAGCGAGGCTCGAGGGTAAACAGGCGGCTCGCGACTAACGCTTAATTATTCATTAGCGGCGGAGGGCCAAGGTGGATCCGCAACGGAGCCAACGGGATACGATGCTGCGAAACGGGTAACGTCGAGGAGAGGAAGAGCGGAAAAAAAGAGGGCAACGAGTCAATTAAGAGGCTTTCGAGCGTACGTTGCCCTAATCATCGTCGGTAGAGGTAGGAGGGAGGGGGGGCAGAGAGCCTGGCTAAATTACGAGCAGCCAATTATATTGCGTTTAAAATTAATTACTAGATCGCCCGAAGATAAATCGGTGCTCTGACGAGGACGCGGTGACGAGGGACGCTGGTTCTTTCGCCTCGCTGGAGAAAGGGCCGCCCCCGGTTTATCTTTTCGTAACTATCGCCTCCGTCCTCGTCAGGCTGGCAATTACTGCGTCGTCAAATTAATCATACCTCGCGAGACAATTACTTGACGTCTGTATTTGCTCTTCGCCATTCGGCGAGTGCGCCCCGAGTGTCGGTGATGCGAGCAATCGACACGCAGGACTCGCTAAGTATCGGTTCGACGATGAATCAGGATCGAGGTCTACCGTAGGCAGGGATAGCACGGCGAGGTAGTCAAAGTAAATTCTACGTGACTAACTTCTCCCAACCTCTGACCTTAATTTTCCGCATCGCTTCGCACGCACTGCTACCGGTATAAATTGTCATCGAGACTAATCTCACCCGTCCAAAAAATCAGGAGAAATCCACCGGCTACCGTTATCGGAGCAGGCTACCAGTGCGCGTGTAACGATAAATTCGCAGCCTCGTGCAAGCACAGCTTAATAAAAAAAAAAAAAAAACAAACAACGAAAAACCGTGGCACAGCCCTCGCATTATCGGTCGAGGAGGCCCCTATCGCACGATCAACCCCGGCAAATGACTGAGGGGAAAAAAAGGTGAGTGTCCAAAGCTTCCAGTAACCAGTCTCTTCCCTCCCCCCAACCCCCCGGCTGATTGGAACCAGGTATTACGAGAAATTATCGGCCGGCAATAATCCCCAGGATCGTTTCCCTTGTCGATCGCGTCCGGCCATCGATTCTGTTATCGCCTCGGTAGAAGGCGGCTATAATAAGACTCCATTAAAACGATTTGGCGCACGAACAATGCGGCCATTCGTATTCAGCCGCATGCGCGATCCTCGCCAGCTGCATGACCGCCATGTGAAGCCGATCGTGAATCGGGTTTACTGCCGGTTAACAGTTAACCGCCGGATCGCACGTGTACGTGTCCAATGGGCCCACGATTCCACGGCTTCGAATAAACCCGCTCGTTCCGCGCCAGCAAATTAGCTCTAGCTGCCGCGCTTTTACAACCCGATCGCCGCGTTGCGACACGAGGAACTACGAATTCCGTGGCTCGTGCGACGGGGAGGTAATGAGAGAGAGATTACTTCGGAGTGAAACGGGGAAAATGCCGCGAGGCGATTCGAACGAATTAATACAGGAGAGATGAAACATATGACTGCGAATGGGAAACGAAGCGAGGTGGATTTGGAACAGTGACGGGCGAAACCCTAGGCTTCGAATAAATCTGAAGTTTGCCGATGTGTTTGTCTCGTTTCCTCTTTTGAACATTTTCCAGAGAAAGAAACGAGACAAACGCATCGGCAAACTTCAGATTCATTCGAAACCTAGAGTTTTGCCCATCTCTGATTTGGAACATGGGAATTGGTTTGCCGAGGAATGTATCGATGGAGATCTGGGTGACACGTCCTGTCGAAGCAGACTGCATCGATGTTCCCACGACCGTTTTCGGGGGGGGCATGGGGCAGCTACTATTCGAGCAACTTACGGACCGAGTGGATGTAAACAACAGATCGTCGCGTGATCGGAATTCCCGTGACTCGACGCGTTGACAGGTTGGTTTGATCAGGGACGACGAACTAGGTCCGGCACGGTTGGATCACGAAAACGTTGTATAACTACGATAACAACGACGGCAATGCGATTATACGACAATATCGACTATGTACGACGACGTACGACGCTCCCAGGTTCCCGATACGATATATCCCCGCTAAAAACACCAGATTCGCCCGAAGGAGCGACTCACGGACGCTGTAGTTCTTCCTAACGAGACGTTTCGTCCAGGAACGACACGCCTCGCGAGCAGCGGTGGGGCGAGCGTTTAGCGGGCGCGATTCTCCCGTGAATTATGAAATCCAATGCGAGTTATCGCGGTGAGTTATGGCGTCTAATCGACGGTAAGTCCTGTTGCCGGCGGTCGGGGCCTGGGAGCCCGCGACCGTTGGAGCCGGCGCGACTATACGCGAAACGAGAAACGAGCCAGCCTAATGCCCGACTAATTCCACGATTTATTCGCGGCCTGGCCGCGGTGATTTATTCGCCGTTAATGCCAAAATATTTAGAGGCGTTGCGTACGCGGCTAACTAATCCCCGACCGGTTCAATTAGCCGAGGTGTGCCACGGGCTGGCGAGCAGTGTTCGTACGCCAGCTGGTCTAAACCGGTTTAGGATCGGTCCGACAACAGTTAATACAATGAAATCGACGCGGAGTTAATCGTCTCCGCGGTCGACGATCGGTCCTCTCGCTCGAGGTGCTTCTCGGCTCAGACTGTCGGATCGTCCGACGTCTGATCCGAGGATTTGGAGCAGATTTAGGGAACCGAGCGGCTCGTGACTGGTTGGAAGGGGCAGCTAGACGGTAATCGACGCGACAGGGAGCGTGGATGGTTGGTTTTGTTTTGTCAGGGCTAATTGGATCGACGTCAATTGGCGTCGCTGCTCGCCCGCGTCAGGTTCGCTCAACATGGAAACCAGCCATTGTCACCTTGCATGAGTTAACACGAGAGGCTCGGCGATCTTGAAAACGTAGACGCCGGCATCTGCTTGCGATTAAATATAAATTAGACTCTTTTAGAATTCCACCGTCTATTAATCCTAGAATTAGTAGCGTCCTTCGACTCCCTCTTCAGTCCTACCGAAAAGGCACATCAACGCTACTTGCGTCTTTCCGAGAACGTTGTTTCCTTTCCTGTAAGTGATTTCTTGCGATAGGAGGTTCCTGGACGAGGAGCGCGCAAAATAGAAACGTATTTCCGCCTTAATTAGCAACGTACGAGCGCGCTGGCTCTCTATGGTCAGCGCGGACGTCTCGAAGTCGTAAAACGATGATCGATCGTTAACGAGCGTCATTCTCGTCACGCGGGCTGGAGGCCCAAACGGGCGTCCACCCCCGGACAGGTCGTAAATCGTCGTAAATCAATCGACACCGTCCCCGCAGAGACAATGACCGGAGATTATCGAGTATAATCCAGGTGTTGGTTCGTGCGAGCGAGGTTTAAAACGGTACCGAACGCCTCGGGGGGCATGGATCAGCCGCTAATTGATGCTAAGAAATTGGATTACCAGCTCGAGGCTAAGCCAATTTCGCGGGGACTAAACATCCCCGGAAAGGAGAGCCTTCCAGGCGTGGTGAATTCTTCGGTACCTTGGGAAAAGTTGGAGCTGAGCAGATGTAGGCGTTTACGATCGTGTCGGCTGAAAAGTCGTCTCTTGGGAGTCGATTTAAATAAGGGGAGGGATTTGTCGAATTCCAGAGGCTTAAATATTCAGCGGAAGTTTCACCACGAAAGGGATTTCGGTAATATTCTATTTAATTCCCGAACGTTTAACCACTCGAGTGGCGGAAGGTTGCAAGAAGATGGCGGGTCACTTCCGACCCGTGGTATACAATTCTCTATCTATCGTTTCAAGAATAAATTTTCTCGGTAGAGAAAATATCTTGTTACGCTACATTCTCAAATTATTTACTCGCTGTAAGAGCGTCTCAGGTTTCACCGTCATCCTGAAAAGGTGCTTAACACCTCCAATAAAGTGATTTACAGATATTTTCACAGCTAGACCACGCAAGAACCTCCGACGTTCTCTACGCTCGATTCTCACCGAAGCCCTCCTGAATCGCAAAAACTCGTGGCTCGGAAGAATTCCACGCGATACGGAGCATCCCTAGGGCCCCTGTCTTTGGGCCCCCCCCCCCCTCCCCGACTTTAGATCGCTCTCCACCTTGCTGCACTTCGGGCGGCGTCGCGAGGATTCCGCTTGCTCGATCCCTGTCTGCCATTAAAAATGTATCAATCTCCGAGCATCGTCGGGTGTTTTGCCAGGACGATGACCAGGACCAGGCTGGCGAGGAATGTCCTTAAGGCGTCGTAAAGAATAACGCGTGCGTCGACTAGGAGGACGCCCGTGGAATTCGTGGCTTTTTCCTCGCGGTGGAAACTACGCTCGTTGATTTATGCTCCACCGGAAACGTGGAATGTGATCGATTGATTCGTATCCCGTGGCGTGAATAGAGACGTTCGAAGTAGTTGGAGCACTTTATCGACGGATTGTGGAATTTTAGGCAAAACGTGATTTATTCGTCTACAGAAGACGCGAGTGAACGTACTTTCGAATACCTTTGTGCTCTGTGAGCATCGATGATATCGTTCGGAAGAAAGTATGCGGTAGATCTACATAGAATTGTCGTTCCCATAGAATACGCATATCCTGACCGAATTTCTCAACCTGTGTATTTGAACTTTTCGTTCATTTTCGTATCGTAACTCGATACTCGAGTCGAACTTTCGTATCGTAAGCATTCGTATCATAATCGACCGGTAAAAAAATGTCCGGCCAGGACAAAGTTCTACAATTTGCTACGTTCTGTCGCGAGGAAAAAAGGGTACCAATTCCACGTGGAATTCCTTCCTTCAGAGGCGAGTCAGCGTGGCTGAGTAAATTCACCGTCGAATTTTACGTTCGACCCATGCGATGCCGAATATGGCCTGGCAGGAGGGGGCGGCGGTGGGTTGGCGGGGCGGGGAGTAGCCCTTCGAAAGAGGCAGGAACATCACTAAAGTGTCAGCGGCATCACAATTCGCGAGGAGCAAAAGAGCGCTTGTTAGCGGTCCTCGAGGCCGGCAAAAAAGCCTGCGAAGCCTTCGAGAGCGAGCAAAAAGTCCCATCCACGGGGCCCCCCCTGCACGCGTCTCTCGCACTGGAGGGGGCAGAGGGGCTCCTGCTCGAAAACTCGACGATGGAACAAAAGGTACCGCTCCCGAGTCTCCTTTTCCAAAATATTACGGAACCGTCGTTGCTTCGAATCGTAAAAATTGTGAAGTTTTCCTGAAAATTCCAGAGCTTCGCTCTTACTCTTACCACTCTCAAAAATGAAAAGAAACAACGTAACACAGAAGTAAGACGTACAAAAGTCTATGTCCGAGTCTAAGTCTAAGTCTGACACGACTTGTCCTAACTGACAGTCGACAAAATCGGCGACAAAATTGCTCGTAGCTGATCCGCGGCAATAGCAGGGACAGGTCCACGTTGCCGTGTAGGTTCTATTCGAGCTAACTTTTCAAGATGTTTTTTGTCGATAAGCGTCAATCGGTCGAACAACGATAAAATTAGAGAGGAAAAGAAAGAAAGAAGATGCTCTGTTCTTATTCGACCGATTGACGAACTGCATTAAATCTAATCGACAAAAGCATTTCGTAAAGTTAGCGCGAATAGAACTTAAACGGTGAGCCTGCTTCCAGTCTTGCCGCGACTACGAGCAATTTCGTCGCCGCGCGACTGTCAATTAGGACACAGGGTCAGAAACATCAACTTCAGCGACGCTAGCACCCCTTTAGGACCTCCCTACGCCACTGAGTCTCGCGACGACACCCTGCGAGAATTTCCATGGGGGTCCGCGGGGGATAAAGGGCCGATTGGCCGCGTTCGAGAGCCCGCGCGGTAACAAAAGGCACTCATCCCCTTCAGAATTCTTCGATCCGGGTCCTCTACTTCCTCCTTCCAGCGTTTCTTCGGCTTCCACCCGAGACGTCGCGATCGGTCTTTGGCCAGAAGCCGACAGCTTCTCCCCTCCGCGATGTTTCGATACAAATTACATGAAGAGGGACATGGACGGACCGTAGGCATCTCCTCGGGTCCAGCGGATCCAACGTGAGAAGACCACGAACCGGGACAGCAAAGACTGATGTTATCGCGAGCCACCGCGGACCCAACCTTTTTGCCACCCTCTCGGCACCCCTATTCCCCTCCCCCTGGATCGCGAGTCCTCACCCCGTTTTTTTGCTACGACTTCCTCGCGCCGATTCCCGATTTTCCCAAATTTCTGCACGCCGATGCCGGTCCTCGATTCTCGACTTCGTATCGTTACGTGCGTCTACCTTCGCTTCTCCATTTCGTACTCCGTTCCATTTTGTACTCGCTTTCCGTCGAATAAAAATGCGATATCATTGATAATTTCTAAAGTGCGCTCGCCTCGACAGAAGAACCCGAATATTCTTCTAAAATTCCAGCGACGTCCCACGCTCCTTGGCTCGTTCCGTCTCCGTCGCGATCCAATAAAATTATACGTCATAATTAAATTCGAAATTCCTGAGGCGCTGTGCCATAAATCTCGATCGGTCGTTTGTTCGCGAACGCGGCCAGGCTGGCTCGCGATTGTTCGCAGCGAGCCACTCTAATTACACGGCACGTATCTCGGACTGTAACTTATCGTCAATTACGATCGCATTTGTATCAACGTCCACGAGCGATACCGAACGACAATTTGCACCATGCCGTACGCGCAACATCGGCTGTCGCGCGCGTAACAATCAATTTTCAAACTGCCGCCCGCGGCCATTGTCTCGTTCATTCCGCGATATTTGTCGTTTCGACACGCGGCGGGTTGATTATGTTCTCGCTGCGAGGCCAGGCCGACAACGCCGTTACGAGTAGTCCAACCTCTTCGGGATACTCCCTGGACCTTAGGCGGGTTGGATTAAAATAAAAATGCAAATATAAAGAAAGTAAAGGAACGTAAGAAACGAAATGTAAACGCAAGGGGTATGCAATGCAATTATGAGCGAAACTTTTTTAGAATCGGAGCACATTAAATTTGATTTTAGGGAAACTCCATCTTTGAGTGTCCTGTAACTTTATTATTAATAAATCGTAGAAACTTTTTCTACGATGTAATAGCACACCGAAATGTTATTCAAAACCGTAACTATCGCAACGATGCGTTCGCCTCTGTGATTTGAGCGTCGAGGTCCCAGTTTTCCCGTCCCAGAGACGCAAGAAACTTCCTCGTATCTCGATCCAGAATCCAGCGACAGGAATAGCGTCAGCTCGTAATAATTAGCAACGGATTTAGCCAATGTAACTGGTCGGCATACCGATCTCCGTATCGGTCGAGGGAAGAGGCTGAAAACGATAGAGAGATAGAGCGCGGGGCCGTCGGCGAAGGCACGAAGAGGCCGATCTCCAGGTCCGAGCCGTTTTGCGCGGCTTTATGGTGTTTCTTGCGCCTGCTGGCATCGCCGCTAACTGGCGTCACTAATGCACAAGGCGGCTTCGGCGTTTCCAGCGCGGCCAACCTCGCGTCTGACCACCTGTCTCACCTCGCTGGTAATTCAGTAAATTGCTTCATCTCGACGCCGGAAGAACGGGAACCGACGCCGTTTCTGCCCTATGCGCGCCAGACGACGGAAAAAAGTGTCCGCTGTACGCGTCGGCCATTTTGGCGAACGATCGAGTCACCTTATCGTCTCACGATTAAAATGTAGAAGCAAATTTTTAAAAATCGCCAACTTTTGAAGCTTCATGTTTTTCAAACCCTCGTTAGATCATCGAAATAATGACTTAAACACCGTCTACTTTTTCCTGGACCACGAGAGAATCCCTATCCTCGAGTCCAGAGGAGATCGGTTTGACGGGGAACGAGCCGAGTATCCGGCTCCATACTTTCAAAACAAAACAAACCGATTCTCCCGTCGCAGCAAACGCGGAAAGTCGTGTCATGCGCGAGTATGGTCCGAAAACGCAGCAAATTGGACGGAGCGACGCGCGGCCTAATCGCGGATCGGAGCGTCGGCAAAAGGCGTCGCCGATTCCGTCGGTCTGATCGCGCGCGTCGGAGAACAAGACCGGTGCGTGTCGCACGCTCGTTAGCAGAGCTCGGACCATGCTGGAATATGCAACGGGCCCCTCTTTCTCTTCGGTTAACGAGCGATCCGCCCTTCCTGCGGACACGCCGATCCTCGTCTAATCTCGATCGTTACGACGTTAAACGCGCGAAACCGGCGACCTCTCCTCTCCTCTGGCCGCGAGTTGACCGGATACGTATATCTTCGGTCGGGGCCCCAAGCAAATTGCTATCCCTCTATTGCCCGTATTTGTGTGTCGAACCCCGGACTCGTCCCCTCCGTGCCCCTCTATCCAGCGGTCTCTTCTTTTGGAATGCCTTGTCGTCGGTCTTGTTTCCAGCTGGTCTCTCGCGGTTTCGGCGTGTTCGTTCTCCGCTCGTAACGCGGACTAGAAAGGAAAAGGACTCGCGGTTCCATGTGGGGGATCGACGCGTGATCCCTTCTGGATCCTTCGGAGGGAGCGACGATTCCTTCTACTAGGCGATGATTTTCAAAAGGGTTGAACCGCGCCATATTTGTCGTTTCATCGAAGCTGCGAAGTCTACTTTGAAACGTACACTCTTCGGAGTAAGAAATTATTAAGTTACAAGCTGGTGTAAAAGAACTTTACTTACGCACCTTCATTTTCACCCCGTTTCGAACGTGCCTGTAAAGAAGCAGCGTCCAAGCAAGAAAGCCTGTCTTAGCTATTCTCCCACAGGTTATTATCTCGGGGATAATTCCTTCTAATTATGTAACGGTGCTTAACTGTTACGTACAATCGCGTTCGTTGCAGTCTGCGAACGATAAATAACATCGCGATTCATTGAAACTCCCCGGTACAGTGGCGGTAAGCTCGGAATCAGAAAGAACTTTTCTTGCGTGTCTCGTTCTTCCGTCCCGACCTGAGAACCATTCAGAAAAGGAACGCACCTGTGCGGGTTCGTACGCATTCCACTGTTTCTTAGGTGTAGCTCGTACGAGCCTGTGATGTCATTCCTGGCACGATCGCGCGAACGAATTCGCAAAACCAACGAAAACAGCCGGTAAAAATGTTGACGATGCTGTTCTTCGGCCTCCGGCTCCGAGGTGTCTGCATTTTTCTTTCTATTTGCTAATTCCTCCTTCAGCATCCCGCGCTCCGCTTTCTTCGGCTCCCGAAGAACCGAGGGGATTGTTTACTTCTCCAAAGAAATCTCAACCGAGCCTCCCGTCGTTATTTCCACTGCAGAATATTGCAAACCTAGGTTGAAGATCAAAATCGTTACCTAACTAGCTAAAAATTAAATCGTCTTGGACACTTCGTCTCCATTTTCTACTTTTCCTCCACTGTTCGTAAAATGGACACCAAACCCTCTCCCAAGGATGGGATTGGTAAGTAATTCTAAATGTTGATGCGATTATAGTCACCGGAACGTTGATCACATTATTTGGCAGCGCCCACTCTTCGAAAAGCAAAGACTCAAATTCTTACAGCGACTCCGTAAACTTACATGATATTTACCCATCGATATGTCTGTTTTGATTGCCAAGCCAAACGTGTGCTTGTGCTCTGCCTTCGTCAAGAACTATATCAATTTATAACCTCGCGCATGTTAACAAGTCGTAATTCTACATATATGTTTCCAATAACATGTAAAGCGAATAAATCTTTCTTCCGAGATTTGGGAGCTCCAAAAAAAAAAAAAGTAAACGACTGAAATCTGTGTCACTTGAAAAGGAATCGTTGCATTTCGCTTTTCCTTGGCATTTTCCCGCCAGCTGAAGTCGCCGATCCGTTTCCTCTTCATCTACGATCTCGTGGGGCCCTCCTACGGGCCGACACCGACCGGTCCCACGATGCGCGGGGGCCAGAGCCCCCCGATCCCTCAGCCAAGAGGAGCGTGTCATCCCTCAACGTCAATCCGCCGCGGCGGAGCACGCAAAACGAAGCGACGAAACGATTTGAATGCGTCCCGAGCGCGCGGCATTCCGAAAAGTCCTCTGCTGGTTTTGTCCTTATACACCTCCTCCCCCCCTCTGGGCCCCTCGCTGGCCCCCTGGCCGGACTACCTGCGACGTGTCACCTGCCGCGGGGACACGTCGTTTTTTGCGACACGCGCGAAACGAGATAATTAGGACCGCTTCCAACGTTTCGTTAAGGCTCGTTCGCGAACGCCTCCGTGCTGGGAGACACTTGTTTCGATTGAATCCGTAGGGCGAAATTAGGGAGGGATTACGACTACGTCGTCCCTCCGACGAGATGGCCTCGTCGCGATCGGAATTATTATTGCAAGAGCGAAAACTCGCGAGGACGGTTTCGCGAGGTTCGTCGAGGACGATCGCGGAAAAGGATCAAAGGATTCCCAAGGATCGAGACTTTCCCACAGGATGGAGGTCGAAGACAAATGCCGTACGAATCGCGGACGTTAAAGAGGCAATGTAAACGCAGGCTATTACCGGAATAGCCCTTGCGCGGCATTCCTTTGGGAATCTTCGGCCTTTTTCGCCACCCCTTACGCCAGCGTTCGTTCTCTTTTCCCGTTCTTTAACGCCGCTCCGCGCGATCTGCACGGCGAGCACGGAAATTCCAACTTTTGCATATCAAGGCACCGCCACCGTTTAGCCTGCCATTACCCCCGAGAGATGCGACCAATTCGTTTCGCCGAGGAAAGAGAATCCCTCGACCCTCGATGCCACTGCTGGCGCTAGAGCCACCTCCAGCCTCGAGCAAATTTTATTTGAGGTAAACGTTAACCGGTACGGGCAACCTGATCCTATCAGAATTTCAAATTGTACGTCGATTGTGCAATAACGACCCTTGAATAATAAACGCGCGAGAAATGATTTCATTCGATGGCCGAACAATGGAATAATGCAAAGACAGATCGTTTACCTGAAACCTATAAATTACTAAACGCTCGGAACTGTAATCTAAACCCATACTAATACCCGCTCGAATTTAATTAAGTACCCATTGAATTCAATTCAGTGATCCTTCATGCATCCCATACGTTCACCCAATATCTTTCCCCCTCTCCCTCTCTCGAGACACCTCGCGGTAAGCAACGAGGTTTCTAATTGTGTAAAAAAAAAAAGCACCAAGCCGAGCGGAGCTATAAATTTCCATGCTGGAAATAGATTCCAGCTGGTACGATCATATTTTTCGTGGTCCCGGCAATAAATACCGTAATAGCAACTATAAAATTCTATTCATCGAGCCGCGCTCTGTTCGGGGTTGATCGGCTGTCACCGGAATACGTTCCAGGTATTTCAAATGTCGCTTTCCTGCTTAGAATCTAGAACGCGCTGAGAAATTGTTGGAAAGAATGATGCCACGGTCGAAAGTACGTTCCACGTCGTGCTGGCGATTCGAATCGTTTAGGCATCGTTTTGGAAAAATCTGCACGGAATCTGGTTGTATAGGGAAAATAAACCAAGACACTGTTCTAGTACTTCATATTGGGTTGTCCGGAAAGTCAATGTCGATTTTTGGTAGGTGGTACAGGTCTGAATATATCGAAGTGGTTGAAAACAAATAACATGTATACATCCCTTAAAAAGTGGAAAGGTCGTGAAACAAAATGGCACCTATGTAATTCAATAAATATATATATATTAAAAGTCGAACGTGTTTTTGAATTTTTCTTAGAAATTGGCACGAACTTTCTGGACAACCTAATACCTTCACGCGACTTTCTATACCCGCTTTTTACTAGTTTCAGAGGTGAAAATGACTCGACCAAGTAGATATAGCAGGTGACATTGTCGGTTAAGAAGAAAATGGCGAGGGTGTTTCCATGGTACCGAATCAAGCTTTGCGTTTCTTATCGTAAGTTGGATAATTCCTTCGCGCTAGGATTTACCTGTAGAATATCGTATTTAGATCGTATAACTCCTGTGCCGTCCCCACAATCTAAAACTCCACTTCAAGAACCGTCTATACCGTTTCCATCGCCTTTGTTCGAGGCCTTCTCGTTAGAGTTCGGTGTCCCCTGTAATGGCGGCGAAATTGGCGCGAATTCGAGCGAAGGCAGCGGACGGTGGGGGCCCCCGATCGCCGCCGTGGAACGGTTTTTGCTCGATCGGGGCACCGCGCGGGCTGCATTATTTTATTAGACTGAATTATTCATGCGCGTCACTTACACGGTATGCATAAGTCGCGCTCCTTCGTCAATTCCTCCATCTCGGGGCCCCTCGCGCGACCTACGAACGACTTATCTTCCTCCTTCGTTCCCCTCTCGGTAACGCAGCCTCGAACGTTAAACTAGCTCGCAATAATTCTCTTCCGTTGGCCGGCAAAAAAATTTCCAATGCCTCGGCGATCGCGAAACCGGGATCCGCGCACGGCTCGCTCTCCTTTCTTTATGGGAGTTTAAGCGCGACGGTTTTTGCGAACCGTTGAAGAATGGGGCGGAGAAACAATCGAGAGGGACGTGGGTCCGACGAAACGGGCTACGAAAACAGTTAAAGACGGTGCTGTTAAATTCGCATTCGTTTGAGCCAGTGTTTTCCAAAGTAGGCAGCGCTGCCTTTATACGGTGGCCCCTTTAAAATGGGCGTTGAAGAAAATTTTAACGGGGATAAGTATTTAGAAACGAGCAGATGTTGCACAGAGACAAAGCATCGGGTGCAGAAATTAATTCTGCGGCTCCCTCTCTGAAGAGTGAGTTGGATAATAATAATAAAGGATGATAACAGCTGGTAACCGAGAAACTAATTTCTGCTACTTAAACTGAGTTTATAAGGAAGAATCTAGATGAAAACCATCCAGTTGCTCTTGTGAATGTTGGGGTACTTTAATGTAACAACGTGACGTGCGAATATTCTTATTTAGAGTACAGTTACGAATGATTTAATGTAAAGGCACAGAATGAATTTCTACGCCTAATAGTAAACCTATGTCACGGATGTTAAGAGATTGAAAATATTTTCAAATTCTCGACGTCTCTGTACTCGTATAACGATAAAACAAATACTAATTCATGTATCAATGATTTGCTTAGCTCCCCAAAGGGAGTAAAAATTCTTCCCATTCCCACAAAAGGAGCAGCCATCGATGCCGGGGCAAGAAAATTATCGAAAAGTTTCTATTCTATTCGCAGCGTCCCCCCCGACGGAAATGGCGTCCCCTGCGTCCGCCGAGGGATGGGTTGGGAATTCGAGCACAGGAAGGTTCGGGAGGCGGAAAAGCTGGAGGAGATACAGGATCCTATTTTCCGGGCTCGATCCGCCCATAAAGATTTTTATCCTCCCGCTGGAAAATAGAATTGTCGTCGGTAAATCGGAAATTGCCGCGTGGCTTTCATCGCGGCAATCCGGCCGCGTCGTTTCCAAGGTCAAACGAGTGAACTTCTTTTACGGGACCATTGGCGAACCGTGGGTTATTTAGTTAGTATCGAAGATCGCGGGGAAACAACGTCCCTCGAATTTATCTTCCTTTTTATTTCCGCAGCCAATCACCCTGGCGTTTATCGCCGCCCCTTTTCACAATTTTCATCCACGGGCTTTTCCACTTGTTCTCAGTTTATGAATCGCGAAACATTTGATTCGCTTCTACTTGTTTAATATCGCGAGCAATTCGGAGTAAAATTTCTTAGAAACGACTACCCTGTGACGCTACTTGCGACGCTACTTGTTCGTGTTTGCATCGAAACATAAATAAACCGTGGTACTTCAAATTATACTAACACAAGATGCTTCCATTAATTTCACCGTTTGCACCCCTTTGCATTCCATTGTCACGAATGCTAAGCTTAGATTAACATCGAAAATGCGATCCTTAATTCGAGATTTAAGAATCATGTCACCTTTGTGTCGATGTAACTCTGATTCAATCGACGCCAAGGTATGACGTACGTCATCCGAAGAAGACAAAGATTAAGCCACCGTGTTTGTGGCACAGTTAAGCACCCTCGATAAAGCCTCGGTGAAAGTTCGAAAAGGAAGAAAAAATGGCGTCCAGAAGGAAATTGATTTTCCAGGATGGTTCGCGGGCGCAGGGCGAGGTTCGTCGCGGCGGCGGAGGGAGCGGTGAAAAAACGAAACGGTAGAAAAAAGCGGATAAGCCATCCCATTTCCCGGACTCGATTCGCCGTAAAGATTTTTACCGGGCGCGGAAAATAGAATCGTCGCCGTTTTCACGGTGTCTTTCAATTCCCGCGACAGGACGAAGGAGGGCCGAGCGGTCGCCGCTCGAAGAGGATCGGGGGCCGCAGGATGTCCGCTTGGGGACGCATTCAATCGTTTGGTGGCAAACGGTTTCAAGATGGCGAGCGCTGCTCGGCGCTCCTCTAATCGATACATCGCGACCGACCGGCTGGATTTATCGATTCCTGGGGACGTCCTGCCGCGAAATTGTCTTGTTTATCGGGAGTCCAGCCCTGTTACAGGACCTTCGACGCTGGGGCGAGAAATCGAATCCCCCTGTTACAAGCAACCTGACTCTCGGTGGATCGGGGCGAAAAGGACTCTTTGGCGGAAATAAAAATTGCGAGTTTCAGGAAGTTCGATATCTTCGGTATTAATTTTATATAATTTTAGAAACCTGGTACTTTATCGAGAACCTCTGTTTTCGTATATCGAGAATCATTGGTTTTGATCCTTGATGATGAAATAAAAATTTCAAGCGAAATATAGAAGCGAGAGAAACTTATCGCGTAGTAAATGAACGAAGAAAGTATCAAATACCGATCTGAATCCAAGCGGAGCCTACGATTGTTATTCGAGATTCGAATTAGTCGCGTCGCCGGTCGATCAGCGAAAGCGACGTCCAATGGACCGAATCGTCCATCATCGTCAGCCCCGTGAAATGGCGTCGGACTTTCACCGAAACTAACTGCAAATGACAGAACCATTCCCATCCCAGAATCGTCGAGTTTCCTAACACGATGAAAAAAAGGAAAGAAAAGATGGTAGCGACGGTAGTCGACAGGTATCGTCTCTGGACGAACTCCATCTAGAAACGGCGGACGTTGAAGGATGATGAGAGAGGAACGCACGAGGGGATCCCCTTTTCCTCCGGTCAACGGATGATTCTCCCCTTTCTTTACATATGGCGCTTAGTACAGGCTATAACCATCGATAATCGGCCAATAGGAACGATCCCTGGCGCGGATCCTCGCTATCGTCGAACCCCATAGATTCGTAGGCAGCATGACAAATAACTCTCACAATGGGCCATCGTTTCCAGCCGTGTACCCCTCCCCTCTTCACCGTCCGATCCGCCGTCGAGTTTCCAGCCCTTCCTACCCCCTCGTGTTATACACGACCAGATCGGTTCCGGCAATTTTACATTCACGTCAGAGCGCCGCTGATTTATCGTAATGTTTGCTGCTCGCTTTACTCCCTCCACTGTCTCCACTCCTCGTTCTCGCTCGGACTCCCTCCTGGATTTCGCTACCCTCTTCGTTCTCTTCTGACTATCCTCTGGCACTTCATCGCGGCCATCCCTCTCTAATTCTTCTTCTGGGCATTGGGACATTTTTGGGGGGGAGGAAAGAGAGGAGGAATTTGCATCGATAATCGTAATAAAAAAATTAATTTTTCACTGTTCTATACCGTGTATTCCATCGTTACTTTTGTTTGAATTACTCCATCGATATTATATCGATAATCGTAACGCTTTACAGATCCGATGAGTGAGTTCAAGAGTCGAAATATCGAACAGTGTACGAATGTCAAACGAGCATGCGAGTGTGAAATAATTCAGAGGCTTCGATTCGAAACGGGACGAAGAAAACAAACTTGAACCAAAGACGAGAGAGAGAGAGGGGGGGGAGAAACAAATAGAAGGAAAAAATGGCGTGTGCAGTTTTAACGACCAAATCCCAATCGTGTGCCGCGTGTTTCGATTCCGTGACGCGTCGATCGATTCGATCGCAGCCCGACGGTGCCCGGCGATATCCAATCGGCTTGTTTGGTTTAAGTTTCGGCGGCTCTCTTTTGTTTGTTATTTCGCGCGTGCCGAATTAAAATTCATTCCGGCCTCCCACTCTCGTCTCGCGAGCCTTCTATTTTCGTCGCTTTTTCATTTTCGGCGCCTCGTTTTTCATTCGATCGCCCGACGGAGCGGGGGCAGGAGGAAACGCGATAAATCGGCGAAACGATTTTTTACGCCTGTTTGCTTTGGTTCCTTTTTTTTTCTGTTTTAATTTTTCATTGGCTCGAAAAAAGGCACGTTGGACGATTGATTTAAATGTGAAATTTTCAGACGGGGAGGCTTCCCGCGAGGGACGGTTCAATTTTCTCCTTTTGTTTGTTAAGCGACGGGCTGATGATAGAAAGAGCCCTGTGAAATCGTTGCCGAGAAAGGAAAAGAGTACGAGATAAAATAGAGGAACTAATAGAAAACGAATACAAAGGAAGCTTAGAAAAATGCACAAATTTCCAAGAAAATGTTTCGAATTCCAATAACGACTCCGTAAGAAGATATCAAGCCTTCTAAAATCAAAATCGAAACAATTCCGGAACCTACGAAAACAACCCTTAGACACGGTCAGAATTAAGAAATACGGACGACGATCAGAACGAGCTAGTCTCGCGCGCCTGAATCGTCGTTAAAGGAATGGTTTTCGCGGCGGCGGTGCAGGCTGATTTACATGAAGCCTCGATAAATACCAGGAATTCCCGACTGATTTAATTAACCGACGCGTGGACCGTACGAGCGAATATCCATACAAATGGCGCGAAAACGTGTGTCGAATAGGCGACGGGTCGACTTTCATCGGCTGAAATTGATGGCTGTTTAGGCAAACTTAATGAAAACGAGCCTCGCCTTTCTCGTCCGTCTCTGTCCCGTATTCCTTGCCCCTCTTCCATCTTCTCTTGCTCCTCTGGCATTCTTCTCGCCCGGAATTATGGTATATTTATCACTGTTTCGCTGGCGGAACACAAGGCCGCCAATTAGCCGACGCCAATCATCGTCTTAAATCACGGCTCGTCCGGGAAAGGTTACTCGGATTAACCCGACATCACGTCGAATTAAGTCGTGACCGTCGCTCGTCGCCGCGACGCTCGTCTCTCGACCATCCTACATCGCGATAAGATACGTATTAGGCTCCTTTGCGAGCATGATCGTGTAAGAATAATATCATCACGTGTTTCAGCGATTGATTTCAACGAGTCGCGTGCGTTATTGTTGGGCTTCTTCGAAACAAATAATTCGGAGGTGGGTCGTCGCTACTTTATCGTGGAGCGAGAAAGGTGCGGCGTGATATCGATGTTGAATCGGCAATAAAAGGAGACGAAATTTGCAGAATATAGACATGAAATCGTACGCATTTAGTCGTGGTAGAAAATTCCTTGGAACGATCCTTAAAAAAAAAAAAAAAAAGACACATATGGCTCGTGTGCAAGGATTCTTATTTATCAAAGATTCGATTCTGAGAAAATCAATCTTTACATAGAATAGCTGAAGCAGAACTCCGAAACGAAGCGACTCTTAAAGCATCGAGTTTTCAATTACCTTATGCAACTTGTACAGAAGAATCTGAGCACCCTATTTCTGATCGATGTACTCAACAAAATGGTACATTCCCATTCATAGAGTGCAAGCGCACGTTGGAATTATCGCTGCAGCGCGCGGCAGCGAGGGAACAAAGAGACGGATCAACGTTGGCCTGTAGTTGCAGTTAAAAGTGCATCGTTGCACCCTCGGGGAGACTGTGGGAACGCGGACTTGAAGACTTCATTATTTTCGAGGGGAGAAGTGCCCTTTCTCGTTAGGGGATTCCTCGCCCAGGGCGACGCGAGCCCGTCTTGTTAAAATTCTCCGAACTGCATATAACCGGGGCCACGCACCAGCCCCCGCTCCTCCCTTACCCCATCGCTCTTCGACGTCCTCCTCCACCCCTCGACGCCCCCGCGAAGCGTCTTATTTTCGCGAGCCTCGTATAGTTCGTTGGTCGGGAATCGGCGAGCCAGCTCGATTGGCCGTCGCGTAACAGCGACACGAGGCACATCGAGAGAAACTGAAAGAGCAATAGTGGAATAGTACTATTAAGATTATTAGTACTAAGAAAAATTAAAGAGATCGAGACGCATGAGATACATTTCGTATTTAACCGACAATATAGCGTGGAGTACGCAGTGTGACTGCTCGAAAGAAAAGGGACTCCTGGGGGACCGAACGGTGAAAAATTTCCTTGCCTCTGTCTCCCCTTCAGCTGGTTAGGTGGCTCGCCAATTTCTGAGCAGTATACAATAGCTGTTCCACCGCAGAACGCTCAGCCTAGCGCCTCAATCCAGAGACCCATGGACCAAAAGAATTATAATTCCTAGGCTGAGAACCACTGAAGAAAGGGGATGCATCCATTAGAAATCATCCCTGCGACCGGACACTTTTATATCTGAGAAGATTTCGGGAGCACTTAATAAAATCCCAATTTAAGGCCACGATAATCGCGCTCGTTCCTCGAGGGGTCGTCGAGGGTGGCAGCCCCTCGCAACCTCGCTCCGATTGGCCCGGCGTTTAGGGGATGATTCCAGGCACGATACCGTCGCCGGTTGGCCGGATTTAATTAATCGATCGCACGCATTACCGGCCGACAAATGGTGGCTCGGCGGTTAGAACGCTCGCGTTTAATGTCGGCGATCGTTCGTCACGAAGAATTAAACAAGTTCCGCCCGCGGTGATGGATTCACTTTCCCGTTTTAACCCCTGGAATTTCGACACAGGTAATTAGACTCGTCTCGATGGTCTCCCAATCGGTGGGTACGAAGCTTCGAGAGTCATTATGAAATAGAATCAAATGGAGGCAGCCTCGCGGAAGAATGGAATTCACTCTTACGATTGGAGCGAGCCTGTGCATGCGTTATTATATCCGAAGAAACAATTATCGCACTATCATTAATTTATTTAGATGCAAGAATAAATGTAACGTCCATGTAAAGATACAGAAACCTGGCACGTATTGTTCCTTTCTTCGTAAACTATCGCACGACCCATCGCGAGTCAATTTTGATTAACACGTTGACTCCCAGACAAATACTCTTTAAAGTTTCTACTAAAATGAAATATTATTTAAACTATTGGAGACTGCATAATCAAACATTTATCGACGTATTTATTCTTGTAATTTCATCAGAATTCATGAATTTGGTTTAAATTCATTTCCTTTGATGTTTGGACATTCGGAATTAATTTTGTTAGTTCTTCGGTGGAAAGCACCGTCACCCACGTGTGGGTGACATGGCGACCAACGTGTTAAACCGAACATTCGACCACTTTGACCCTCCCCAATCGCCCACCTTCCATTCCAAAAATTCCTTGAAGTTATGGTAACCTTCTCAACAATCTTCCATAAAGAAAATGTTTCCAACGATCGTCGAGGGTCGCCATTGCAGAGATCCTGCCCCAGCATCCATGGAGGATGGTCGCGAGGGTAAGGAGGGGGTGTCGAGCGCAAGGGTGGCAGGATGGTTTCATAAGTTATCGATTGAAACGAACCCGCGGTGGTGGGAAGAGTGTCAGTTTCCATGGCGACCGAACCTGCGCCCTGCAACTTGGACGTTTACCTTAATGCCCGGGAATTACGGGACGTGATTTTCACCACCACCCCCCCGCCCCTCCGCTTTTCCCTCTCTCGCGGCTCTCTCCCTTCCACTATCGTCGAGGACGCTTTAGGCGATAATGTAATTTTATCTGCCACCCGCCTTCTAGCTCCTCGACGAACCTCCGCGGATATCCTCCTGCCCTCCATCCCCGACGATCCACTTTCTTCCACTATCCCACCCCCTTGTTTCACCCCCTCCTCGATCAACGGTCGACAACGTTTTCTTCGGCAAACAACGTTAGTTCATTGGCCGCTGGCGCGGAATTAATTGGATTCCCGGGAAATTAATTGCGGCAAAAGCCACACCCGACGCCCCCCTGGAAATTAGAGTCCCTAACGTCGCGGAATTTTCACCCTTAAACCGGGAGGATCGAAAAAATTAGACTACTCTGCTCGCTGTGGCTGCGAATCCTCGACAGGCTGGCAATTAAAGGGTGGTATCGATCGGTGGAACGAGAGGGCGAGACTGTCTTCGTTTCTAATTGTCTTTTATCGAGGGGGTAAGTACCAGAGAGAAGGCTACATGTTATGTATATTAAAAAAAAAAAAAAAGAACAAGTCGAAGAGATAACACCGAAAGGGACTACGTTTCGAAATGCCCCTGGAAAAAATTCGAGCCGGCGAACGCGAGGCGACGGATTATAAAAAATAAACAGAGTAAATTCTATTTGAATTGAATCAATTCACGGTATAGATGAATTTTCGTTTCGATTTATCCGATTTTAATAAGCCCAGATTAATTTCTATTTAAATTTAATTAATCCGAGGACGCGTCGGGCGATCTTTTTTTTTCCCAGGGAGAATTTTAATTTCGCAACGATAGAGGATCCAGGGCTGAATCGTCGTGAAAATTCCGATCAGGCGTCGGCCGTTGGATCGTTGCCACGGGCACGAACCACCCCTAACTACGCCGGTGGAGCGGCAAGCCACCCCCTCGGGGGCTGTGCCAACACAAGCCCGCATTAGCTAACTGCGCCCTGATTCGTCGTCGGATCGATCCGAAAAACGAGGAAACTTAACGCGAATTACGTCACGGGGCTGAGTTAATTCCGACGGAATGAAACGAAAGCAGCGTCGATTGCGGCGAAAAGTCAACTCATTTGAAGAAATGAAACGAGTGGAAAGAAAGCGTTCGCCCGACGGGCGACGATATTCATTATCGTCGATCGACTTATCTCTCCCTGCGGTAATTTTTAATTACGGTTACTCCCTGGATTCGTCGACAAAAATTGCACGCGAATTATCCTGTCCCGTAAAGCAATGAAGTATTTGTGATTCGTTTGCTAGAGGAAAGGAAATATTTCTTTCCGTCGTTTCGAGAGGATACAATTAATGTTACGGTTAATAAGAATTTCAATAATTATTTTTTGGAGACCTTTGAATAACTTTTGAGAATCGAGTAACCTTCTCCTTTTCGAAGTCGGTTAATCGCACGCAGTGGTTGAAAATGAACAATATTAAGTAAACATAGTAACCCTTGCTGCCATTTTCTCGTCAAGTATCAATTCCTGCACCCACCACGACTCTTGAAAATGATATTAAACGTACATTTCTGACAAAAACGCTTTCATCGACCCTTTGAGAATCTCGAGAAAATCGTGTACAAGTTACGTCTTCGGGTGAAAAGGTCGTCTGCGACGAGAAAAAAACGTTAAATTACGACCATTTATATTCTCCGGAGGAATCCAGCCCCTAGCGATCCTTCTGCGAACTCGAAAAGGCGGGGTCTCGATCCTTCGAGAGGGAGAGTGATACCGTTACCATGGAGTTATGTAAATCGTCGGATTACTCGTCCCTGTAAATTGGAAATCGGCCAGGGTGGGGGGGTAGCGATGGCCTCGAGACGCCTCTCGACTAAACGTCAACCTCTCTGAACAAATATCAATCCTGAATATCGTACGAAAATGGCATAACCTCTGTTATCCAATATTTTTTTCGGCAAAGAACACAGTCTTTATTTACAACGAATATCGTTACAGAAGACGTAAGTGCCTCGCAGCGAAATTATCATCCCTTAACTTGTACACGCACACAAGCTACCTAACAATTAATGATAAAATTGTCAGGAAACTAGAGTTAAGAGAGTATCCAGTTGGGCATCGGTAAGAAGGGAGTGCCACCCCCCTGAGGTCTAGCGATGAAATGATGAGGGGTGAGGCGAGGGCACAGTGTCACCATCCCCTTGGCATAACGAGGAGCACGGAACAGGCGCAGAATCGCGTCGAGTCGTCCCACGGGTCGTGTTACACGCATTAGCTAAACGGCAGCTCTGATTGGCTCCCATCTACACCCGCGGCTTTCATCAACCCCCGTTTTCCTTCTAAGGTCGTTGGGGTAGAACCTAGATCAGGAATCCCTTCATTCTCGACCGAAACTGTAGTCCGGCTTCCTGGCTCGTTTCTGAAACATTTCGAGAGCGAGAATGACGAAGGGGTGGTTTTTCGAAATCGATTTGTTTGAACTTTTATTCCACCATATAATAACTTTAATCCAATCGGAGACATGAAAATCGCATCGATATATCGACGATTCAAGCAACTTCAAGTTGTACCGGTAACCGGTTGTAGGTTAAATCTGTTTGAATTGGATTTTAAGAAGAAGTCGATTAAAAGAATATAACAAGGTCGCAAATGAAGGCGACTCAACTTTTCGTGCAGGCGAACGAAGCCGTGACCCTCGACGATGTGTTGATTTATCTGGGCAAGTATACTAAATAAACTCCGCGGTAAACTCAGCGGATACTCGTCAGTTATCCCTGACTAATCCTACCCTTCAACGATGTCCCTTCGTTAGACGAGTTTGGTACATACCAAAGGTACCTTTTTTGCATACTGACGGTCTTCAGCGTGTTCCTGATCTTCGTGTACTTCACGCAAGCCTTCCTCACCATCCTGCCCAACGAGTACTGGTGCAAACTTCCGGAGGTGGAGGGGGTGTCCAACGAGAAATTGAAGAAGATCATGATACCGAGCTCGAAAGTGGTCCCTTACGAGGGCCATCAGTTATCCTACTCGAGGTGCTGGATGTACGATTTGCCAGTGGAGCAGGCTCTGGCTCTGAACAAACCCGACGAAAGTTGGCCGTTGAAGAGGTGCAACACCTGGGAATTCAAGCTCAGCCGATCGGACGTGCCCTACATGTCTGTCGCCGCAGAAAAGAATTGGGTGACTTGCTATTAAGCTATCGAAACTGTTCAACCCTTTGCACACGACAGGTGACTCTCGGCCACCATTAGGTTTCACGCGGCAAACCTACGATACCTAAGGTTTCTTTAGGTTTAATTTCTTTGGAGCTCGAAGTGTCGATAAAACGATTGACGGTGAGGTAAAGGTGATCGTATTCTCAAATCTAGATAGCTCAGAATTCGTGGCAATAGAATGTTAAGAAACATTTTGAGTTTCTGGTAGATACCAGAAAAAAAAGGCTTCGAGTGCAAAGGGTTAACCCTTCGCCGTCCTACGACTAGTGAGACTCGACGGAACTGTACCAAAATCAGAAAATCTATACGGCAAAGGGTTAATGAAATATTGAAATACCTCCGCCACCTAAAATTCCATTAGCTAGCTTGGTAGAAGCACTTATCCTCGACCTCCTCTATTCCTCAACTCGTCGAAAACATCGTATACCATCGAGATTCTAAACTTAAGACCTTCGTCGTCCTAAGATCAAATCACTCACTCTTCCGATCCTTATCTTCCAGGTCTGCGAAGAGGAGTACAAAGCCACCCTGGCCCAGAGCATCTTCTTCGTGGGCTCGGTAGCTGGCAGCTTCGCTTTCGGTTGGCTAGCGGACAAATACGGTCGAATACCAGCCCTAGTCGGCACGAACTTGTTAGGCTTCATTGGTGGCGTCAGCACCGTGTACATCGACCACTTCTGGCAGTTCTGCATCTGCAGGTTCGCCGTTGGCATGGCCTACGACAACACCTTCGTGATCGCTTACATCCTCGTTCTGGAGTACGTCGGGCCCAGATGGCGTTCCTTCACTGCCAACATGTCCTACGGAATATTCTTCACCGTCGGTGGAGTCTGTTTGCCATGGATGGCTCACGGGATCGCCAACTGGAGGAGCTTCTCGTTGCTGACGTCCATTCCTCTCGCCTCTGTCGTTCTCGCTCCGTTCTTTCTTCCTGAAAGCGTCAGGTGCGTCCTCTTTTACCACTAAGAGTAGCATCGAAGCTTTAGGTCGCCAAGGAAGAGGATTTCTTTGGACATACTTTTCATTTGCATCTTTCTTCGCCAAAGGTGGCTGATCAGCACAGGCCAGATCGAGAAGGCGTTGAAGATCATCACCAGAATCGAAAAGATAAACGACTCGCAAATACCAGACGAAGTCTACAAGGAGTTCCTCGACGACTGCATCGAAACCGCCGACACGTTGGCTGCGGAGGACCATACGGTGTTCGATCTCTTCAAGACCACCCGCCTGAGGTACAAAATCCTACTGAATTCTACTCCAAGTAGAGTAGAGTCGTTTCTTGTCAACTCGATGATCTTTCCACGACAGAAAAATGATGCTCCTACTGACGGCGTCCTGGGGCCTCATCCAGATGGCCTACGACGCCCACATCAGGAGCCTGAACACCATAGGCTTGGACATGTTCACCTCGTTCACGATCGCCTCCGCGACCGAACTACCAGCCATGCTCCTGGTCACCTCGGTCCTGGACATCCTAGGTCGAAGATGGACCCTCTTCGGCTCCGTCATCATCTCGGGGCTCTTTAGTTTCTTCGCGGCCAGCGTGGCTCTCGGGGTCGGCTTCACCACGTTGGCTATGTGCAGTCGGTTCTTCATCAACGTGGCCTCGAACATAGCCATGCAATACGCGGCGGAACTTCTGCCGACGGTGATCAGAGCCGAAGGGGTGGCCTTCATCCACGTGATGGGGTACGTCACCTCCGTCATCAGCCCCTTCATCGCCTTCTCCCACAAAGCGAGGTACAACCTGCCGATGATACTTCTGGGAACCACGTGCTTCGTCTGTGGGCTCGTCTGTCTCTTTCTCCCGGAAACGTTGATGGAACAGCTGCCCCAGACTCTGCTGGTAGTATCTCTATCGTTCGTTATAATTCTAAGCGAATATATCTACGTATTCGGAAAACTCTCCTCCATCTCTCAAGACTAAATAGAACCGTCTAGCGTTTTTACAGAGGTTTTACAAAATCTCGAGTTCGTCGAAAACCGAGGCTGATGAAGCGATTCGGCTTTCAGATTCGTATTTAGGACGAGGAACGCTATAAGAATTACCCAGTGGATATTACAGAACGAAATTCGTGTTGGACGGTGTTATTGGAGCCTCGGTTTAATTTATCGATGAATTAGTATTAATCTATCTATATATCAGGATACGTGATGGTAGAGGTTCAGAGGCATCGTTCAGGCTTCGAGAAGTAGCCAGTTGTGTAGATTCTTGGTAGTTAATGGCTATACTTACTTCTATTTCTCAGCAAGATGCTCAGCAAGATGCTCAGCGAGATGCTTCACAAGATTCTGTCAAAGTCTTTATTTTACGATACAATTAGAAAAATGTCTGCCTCCGTTCTCTAAATTTTTAAACGTTCTGGACTCGATCGATTTAACTTCCTACAGTCAATGAGTCAAATTCTGTTACCTTCCTCCAAAAATCTTCGCGCGAATCCTGTTAACGGTGTTACAAAGAACTGTCCATTTGTGGTCATTTTGTTTAAGGAGGGGGAGCTGTTCGGGATCGACCAGAAATTCTGGGAAACCCCGTTCACGAGGAAGGAGCCCCTGGAGCCGATAGGGCACCACTTGCACGCGAAACGGCCGGCGTTGCGGCCGGCGATATTGCGCAGCACCATGATTTCCGGTTACGTGGGCAACGAAAGCAGGATACTGTCTACCCAAGAAAAGGCTGCCCTAGCCTCCGATAGGCTCGCAGACACCGACTCGTCCACGTCTGTCTCGCCTCAAGATTATCTCGAGCAACTTAGGCGAGAGGCCAGCGTGACCGACGACTTCGCAAACGAGACTCGCGAGGACAACCAAAAATAGATTAATAGTGAAATAGTTTACTTTAGAATTTTACCAGTACGATACAGGGGGATCGGTTTGAAATAGTTGTTGAATATTTTATTAATCGGCACTCTATTAATGACAAGACCGAGAATAGTTTTTTGCATGTAACGTGATCTCGATTAATCGAATAAACAGTAAAATGGAACAATTGCAAGAAAAGCGATTAAATGGCACAAGCATAGAATTGTAAAGCGAGTCAAGATTTCTCCGAGGGAATAAATAGAAGTGTCGGATAACAATTGAATGGAGAGGTGGTGGAATTAGACCGACGTTTAGTTAATTGTAGAAATTAACGACAACAGGAGCCCTACATGTGGCCCCGTTTAGCGTCGACACGTTCCCCAAACTCGAATTTCGTTTCCCTTTCTCTGAAAACACATAAATCCACGCGGCGCGGTCTTTGCTTCTTATTTCAGAGACGCTGCCACGCCGTGGGTGGTATGACTAAAAAAAGAACGCCGTCGGAGACGGAGATGTATTAACTCTACGTTGCAAATCTGAAGGCTGTAACTTCGATTCAATCGCAAAATAAAAAATTTCATCTTCAGCACTTCAGATTCTCGACGTTTCGGCTCCACTTCCAGTTTCACAGGAAAAATGGCCCGACTCGTGTTTGGAACGTTTAGCACCGTTCGAGAATTCGATCTTACGGGGGTTGCACCGCGAGGGCAAAACGGTTCTCCTTTTTCGGTGCCGCTTCTTTGGCTTGCCGAAGGAAATCCGAGCCAAATTCATGCCTCGTCACTCGACACGACTAATGGACCCATAATGACCGACCAGGACCGGGCACACCCACATTCGTCACCCCTGCGGAAAATGCGGAGTCTCGGCCTCGTTTCATGGTGGTAACACCTTGCCTCAAAGTCACTTTCAATTCCTCCTACACTTGCACTGTAGAGTTTATTAATTTCCTTAATTGAAACAAAAATAAATGGTAGGTGCACCTGCTGATCACCGGGTGATACTCCAACTATTCCGGAGTATCGAGGAGACTATCGCGTGAAGATACCATTACGGAGTTTCAAAATTCCATAGAATTCTCTTCTATGCTATTATATTATTTTCCTTAATTGTCACTGTCCTGATTACTATGTGGTTCTGCAACTATTCCAGAATATCGAGGTGACTATTGCAGAGTTCAAGAATTCCATAGAATTCTCTTCGACGCTATTGTCTATTATTATATCTATATGTTATTATCTCTTCTTAATTAAAATCAAAATTAATGGCGCACCTCCCACCGTCACTGTCCCGATTACTGCGCGGTACTCCAACTATTCCAGAATATCGAGGTGACTATTGCAGAGTTCAAGAATTCCCTAGAATTCTCTTCGATGCTATTGTCTATTATTACATCTATATGTTATTATCTCTTCTCAATTGAAATCAAAATTAATGGCGCACCTCCCACCGTCACTGTCCCGATTACTGCGCGGTACTCCAACTATTCCAGAATATCGAGGCGACTGTTGCATGAGGAATCTTCAAGTCACCAATATGGAGATTCGAAATTCCCTAGAATCTTCTTTCCCTTCAACATCTGAATTTCTAATAATAATTAAAATTCGGTTTACGCAATGAAGCCAGTTAACCCTAATTCCTCCGGAGTCCCTCCCCTTCTACGAGTCTTAAACTCTGCTCGAGCATCGAATCCCCGGGGCACGGTCCGATCGCCCCGACTACCCCGGCGCGTCCGAAAGCTCGCCATCGCGTTCCGAGGCGAGGGCAGGGAAGAAAATCGTGAGAAGCACGAAGGTTTCCGTATTTCAAGGCGAAACTGCGGGGGCGTTGACAGCGGGAACGAGCGACGCTCGTAAATGCGAGATTGCCTGGCCGGTTTACGAGCTTTCTATCGCGTTTTCGGGATTATTTGAGAAAATGGAATCCTTTGCCGGAGACTCTGTAAGTACGTGCGCGGCGCCGTGGAAAAATCTGTCTCCGAGGGGTGAACGAGGGGAGGGTCGAGGGAGGGGGGGGGGGGGGGGGGGAAGGTGGAGCGAAATGCAAACCAGCTGGAAAATCGTAAAAGGCGAAAATGTAACGAACGTAATCGAGGCTGGTGGCCAAGGATGGGCGTTGCAGCTCGCGCTGGAAAATCTGGGAGGGTGGAACGAGATGGCCACCCCTGCAGACATACGGGCGGGCGTTTTATTGCGTTCTCGAAGAAAGTCTCGTAAAAGGGCCGACGCTGTAAAAGCACCCGAGGTCGTCTATCCGTTATCCGCTGCACTTTGCCCTTATCGCGCCTCGCCCTTCAGCTGCGACTCTAGTGACCCATGACCGAGGAGAATCGTGCAACATTTCAATCATTTTCTTCGGCTGCTTTTCCTTCGGTCCCGACCTCGTTTCAATAATTGTCACCCAGGAAAAGCATCGAAACGGAGTTCGAAACGGGTCGAGTTAAACTCGGCAGTGTTGCTATACAATAATCGCGCGACCAATAACGATTTTCACCGCGTTCCCAGAAGTCCATCGCTATAAAAACGATAAACCGAACGATAAAGGCTCCCAAGAGCAATGAAACGTACGAAAAGAATCACGGGAGCCAGCCGCAGTCAGGTTTCACATAGAACCCCGTTCTCGGGCTACCGGAAGCGGCCGCTTCCGCCATTTTGGCGAACGGTGCGCGCCACTTGGAAAAATCGAGGCGTCGGAGGCAGTAAAACGCAGGGGAGAATTGCCCCGGGCAATTTCGCCGCAATCTCCGAGTTTCGAGGTCGATCCAGCGCCGCTTCTCTTCCTCGGCTTTCAGGCGAGAGAACCGTACGCGCGAAAATAAGAAACGCGAGAAGCAAGGAGGCGAAAAACTCGCGATCTCGGGATCAACGGAAAGACGCGGAACGCCGAGGAAATTGCGAAAATCTCGAAGTGGCTGTTTCGCTGGGCGGAGTGGCCGGCTAAACAAACAGTAGTTGCCAGCGAGCAATCGCGGTCCGAAGCCGAAGATCGTTGGTGGTTCGAGGCGGGAGAAGATGATGGCTCGATGCTCGAGCTGGGCTCTCTCGGTCCGCGCGAGGTGAAAATTGCCGGTTTGCCGCGCGGCGGCTTCGGCTCGTTTCGGAATGCATCCTCGCGGATGGTAGCCGGCATCAGCCAGCAGCGGCGTTCGGTTTTATCGACGCAAATTGCCCGGAAAGTCGGCTATACCATCCTATCCGCGCGTGTGCCCGCCGCTTCCACGCTTCCTTTTTATTTTTATTTTACAACGAGATACTTCGAAATGGTTTGTTTGCACAGGCCGTGGCTTCGGAGGGGCTTTAGGTCGGGACGCGAAATTGCGGTGACTCCTGGTAAACGCTGCACCTTTGCGCCAGTGTTTTCTGCTTTGTTTGCGTATACTCGGAGGCAAAAATGTAGGGTTATATTTTTAGGAGCAGTCGATCTTCAAGGTTGGAAGCAGAAGAGGCTGTAGGTGGAGGTTGTATCCGTGGCTAAATATCAGGCTTCTTGAGGGGCTCCACCTGTGTAAGATTTTCAAAAATCAAAAATTTTGTTTCTACACGTTTATCATCTAGGAGATATTACAATTACTGTCGCAGAAGTATTTAATAATATTCTGCTTAGTTCGTTATTTTTCGAACCCCAAACGTGCCCACCTCAGCGTCGTGCTACTACTTTCGTACGAAGCTTTAAGCGCGTTTTTCTCGAAACCACGTTTTTGGAAATGGCGAGCAGGATTGCGCAAAATCCATTACATGAATCGGGATGAAATTTGTTCTCTATTCGTTCGTCGCCTTCGTTGATCGCCACGTCACCTAGATATAAGTAACAGGACTCTTTACCGAGGAATTAATGAAGATAAATCTGGATCTCGAGACGAAGTTTCCGCTTCGTAGAAATTTTCACGAGTTTTAGCTTTGGCAGCCAATGTGTCGAAGGAATGAGTTTTATGCTGTAGGAACAGAGGATAGCCTGCGACGTATTTAAAGAGGGTGTCGATACTAGGACGGGGTGTTGTGTAGCAAAGAGGCCGATCCTCATTCTCAGAAATTTCGATTAACGTTTTATCAGAGATGCAAAGCCATTCGCAGGAAGAATTCAATTTCCGGGCATTATCCTCGGCTGGTCGCGGCTCGATTTAAAAACGATAGCCAGCGTAAAAGCTCGAATTAAAAAGGAGTCGACGCGATAGCGGGCAGCTTCTAGAAGCGATTTATGCGAGCGCATAAAAGTCGACAATGCCCAACGTTCCCATTAAAATCGATGCCCGTGTCCGGTCTGCTTTACGGCCTCGTCGTAAACATTAATTCAAATACGAAAAAACCAACGGGGTTCTCAGTATTTCGGTCCGAGTTAGGTCCGCGATAGCTCGCGCTTCTGATAATGGAGCAATACTATTCTTTTCATCGCAGACATAGATTCTAAGGCCTCCAAAGATTGAGCCGAAACACTTGGAATAAAGAACAAGGAATTGTGCGAAGTCGGACTGTTTCTAACTTTTGACACCCGGAGATTGCAGCGTTCTAGCTTCGTCGAGTTCTGAATTAGACGAATTCCGTGACACAGGATCATAGAGTTTCTGAAACTTTACACTTCGATGAACGTATATTTAACAGACTGTGCTATTTAGATGAAAATTTCCATCCCGACAGCCATAAATCATAGCACTCTTAATCTGGAGATTTTGTAACGACGATAAATACCACCGAGTCGTCCGCTGCTCTAATTTCGTAGACGCGATCAAGCATTTTTTTGATTAAATCGTGTACTGGCACGTAGCTCGCGTAAAAACTTTCTGAAATTTGTAACTTCACGCATCTACGCTTTACGTCCGCGATAACGTAATCGCGGATGTACCAGAAATGTATCGTTCTCGATTCGACTTAAGTAGCTTAATTAACTGCAATTACGATGCGTGTAATCTGGTCGAAGATTACCAAATGATCTCGTTCGAAAACATTCGATTGCGTAACGGCAACGAGTCGTAAGCGATATTTTAAGCAACCTAATTGGAAATTCCAACGTGTTCTTCCTTTCATCTTTTAGCGAGTCATCGAATTTCGATTTCTTAATTTTGTTTGATTAGTTTCCCCGTCGAAGATCGTCGCGATGACGATCGGTAACAATGAGGCGCGTTCGAGCGGGGACAAATACGTTGTGTTTGCAAAGTACACAGTGTTACGATGTCCCCCAATCGTGGGGGTCGCACGAACCCGCCCCGCAATCGGCCCCGGAACGCGACCAGCCCTCCCATAATGCAATTTGAGTTAACTGCAGGGGGATGATCGTCCTGAAAACCAGCGTACAGCCGCCACGCATCGCTCTATAAACTGTAAGCACACAATACGTAATGTACTACGCGCGGTGGGACTCTTTTCTTGGATGGCTCTGTTATTCTTCCCACCCTCCTGTTATTCGGCCAGACACCGACGCGAGGGCGTAAAGGAGAACGGTTTATACATTTTTCAGTAGACAGACTTGTAGGAATTTACCTTGCCGATAGAAGTGATACTACACGCGTGGCGCGATATGCGAATAAACGAGAGAAATGCGAATACGCGCGTGTAAAAAGAGCGACGAGATAGATTGGCACACAGTCGAATAATATTTTTTGTAATACACGTACTTATAACCTTAGTTATTCTAATAATAATTATACTACATAAACAGGGGGTGATGTTCATTCGTAAGAAAAGTCATGTACCTATCCCGATCCACAGCAAGACTCCTCAATTCTAGGCGTATACAAGCTCGGAGTATTTAATACTTTTACTTTTAACTAGTACGTAACGCATCCTTGTATCAAATCAGAACTATTTGTTTAATAGAGATTACCGCGTCGACCAGGGGGAATGACGGGACAGAGAATTGAAATTAAACGACACGTGACGCCCTTTGCGATGGCCTCTTTGTGCCAGCCTGAATCGCATAAAGCGATCTCGTTACAGCGACTCGTGATCGATGGATCGTCTTTTCCGTGGCGAGCAGGGATCCTAATAAATCGACCGTTTTAATTGCTGCTCGACCGAGAGGGTCATGGAACATTGATCTTTTCAGTTTACGTTAGGAATCTTCCCTCGAAACCTGGTGATTTCTTTCACGAGAGAATTCTTTGTATGGAAAGAGTTTGTTCGTTTAAAAATGTTACTTTTTCAGGCTCGACATTCGATTTGCTTTCGCGAACAATTTAGTCGAGGATTCTAGAAGTTTATCCACTCCCAGGCGGATCGTTGCTAGTAGAGCATCGAAGGTGTGGTTAGGTTCCATGAAACATGAAACTCGGTCCAGGGAATCATGCAAAATTACACCTTTTCGCTTAATCGATAAAATCGAAACGACCGCGGGACACGTCAAGTACGCACTTGCGATAATGTCTCTCGACTAAAGAGGAGACCTGCTCAGTTGGGCTAGTTTTATTTCCCAGAGTTAAAGTTCAAGAGATACCATCGCCGTGCATCGATAATGAAAGCCGTGCGTAGAGAGTTCTAAAAGAAAACAGCATCTTATTACCTATCGATTCTTGGTAGTGTTCCACGAAGCACACCTAATCTCCGGGTTATAGTTCCTACAGTTCCTTTCTATTCTGTTCGAAATTAACCCTTTGCGCTCGAGAGGTGACTCTCGTTCGCCATTAGGTTTGACGCAGTAAATCAACCAACAACGACGTTTCTTTAGATTTAATTCGAAGTGCCAATAAAATGATCGTCGGTGACACAATGGTACTCAGCATTCGTGGCGATAGAATGCTGAGAAACCATCATGAGTTGCTACTAGATGCCAGAAGACAATTCGTCGAGTGCAAAGAGTTGAACTTGGATTCTTAATTCCCATCAAAATTGATACGACCAATTTCAATTTCACTTTCAACCCGGACGTTCAACAAATCTACCCGCGGACTTGACTGAAATCTAAAAGTCGAGGCACCGCCATAAATAACGCCCGTATGGGGAATGACGCAAAAACGTGTCCCGTCAATTTTCGAAACGCCAGTCCGCGGATGTCTAAAAAAGAAAGCATCAGCAGCGCGACGAAGCTTCTTAAGCCGATCGCCGGAAGAACGGTTTTATGGTTCGCAGGCTGACAGCTTTCGGGGGAACGGGTTCCCTTGGTCCCGTCGACGACTATAGCGCGGCGAAGGGATGCGCTATGAAGTGCCAAGAGTTGCACTTACGTCGTTCGACGTGGATGCATCTGCCTCCGTTCGCACGAGCCATCATTTTATCCGCTCAACTTAACGGAACGCCCGTTTACGCTCGAGTTACGAGCGGTCTACCTCCCGACCCCCTCTCGCAGCCTCCTCACCTCCTTCATCGCGTTCTCGTCTATCTGAAGGGTACGTTTTATGAACTGCACTTTATGAATTTGTCGAAGAGCGCCTCGAGATGGTATCGTTAACGCCCCTCCAGCGCCAAACAGGAAAGGGAGACGCTCGGATGGGCTACACTCTTATCCGGATAACACTCGCGTGTAACCAGTAAAAGATAATCGACCGCTTATACGGCATTCGGCGAATAGATGTTCGTCTTCTACCCGGAGTGCTTTAATACGTTTTGTTTGTTTACATGGTAGTTTTACAACCTGCCAAGTCTCGAAACCGTGGACAATTATTGTACAGGTATATTACTGATGCTGTAAACTCCAAGAAATGGAAATAGAGTTGCTTCATATAGTTCAAACTTCGTGACTGTCTGTCCCGTCGCACAGAGTACCACAGTACCTCCACGTTAACTTGCTTACCCTTCGATAATTCCTACTATTTGAATATTATCCAATATCCATGTCCAATAACTATTTCGTTGGTGCATAATTATCCGCCGTTTTTCTTTTTAAACTTTATTACAAGAGAAGGAACACGTTTAATTGTTTATTCTACAGCTTCTTCCCTGCATGCACGTGCATATACAATCAGAAAAATTTCTCCCTCCGTTCTCTAAATTTCTAAACATTCTGGAGTCGATCAATTTAACTTCCTACGGTCAATGATACGGCAGTCGTCGAATTCCGTTACACATTTACGAATTCCTCCACCCCCATCATTCAGAGTAAATTCCTCTTTGCTTAAGTCCTCCCCCGAATATCCCTTCCAACTTTCTCTCGAGCATTTTTGCGAATCGTCTTCTTCCGTTCGTCTCCGTGGTGGGCGAAATTGTCTCCGAAGGAAGCCCAATAAAAATCCCTGGAACCGCGCTTGGGTATCGCAGAAAAGGCGGCCCACGGGTCTCGTAGGAAATTTAATTGCCTGGACGAACCGAGGAACACGGTGTTCCACGAGACGGGAATTTCGTTTCTGCCCGTGTTTTTCCCCGTTCGGTGGGAATCAAAGGTCCCCTTCCCCTCTCCTCCACCCTCCTCCTCCTCCTCCTCCTCCTCCTCCTCTTCCTCCTCCTCCTCCCCCCCCGCCGGCCCTTTGCGGATCGCGTGTCCGTGGCCGGGTAGTAACGTTAAATGTTTCGACAACGGGAGTGTTCGAGATAACGGCCCCGAAGAGGCCCTAAGGTCCGCGCCGAGGAAGAGCCTCGCCAGATGCGTCCCGCGGAGACCTCGTAGTTTTCGGTGAAAATAAGGCGGCAGATAAGGGACCGGGGTAAAGGAGTGTCGCGCGACACGATTCGGGATTTATGCCCCTGAAAATCTGCTCCGAATTAGGGAAAGCGCGTGCCATCTGCCCCCCTTTCTTCACGGATAATTCGTCGAGACTTGCGACGAGGTATTTTTAAACGTATTTTTTTGGATCCAGGATCTCGTGGAACGACTCTTGCTGGGAATTGTACAGTTACTAGGCAGTTACGAGGATAGCGAATACAGACAAATACACGAAGATGCGTGTAGATGCCTGCGTACGTATTTAATAGATGGTAAAAATAACATACATGGTACGAAATCTAGAAGACAAAACGCAACGTGTCTTACATATTAAATAGAATAAAAAGAAATTGTCAGTAGTAGATCGCAACGTGTACCGGCGTCTAAACCTTCTCCTCTTAACTTCTTCAGCACGTTTTTTACGCTTCCCGGCAATTCATTTTCCGCGCTAAATCCCATTTCCTCGGGACTACGAGACAATTTTTATGTCACAAGTAACGTTTCCCAGAGCGTTGTTATTTTTCCATTATTCTCCATTATTACCCGCCATTACTCCGAGCATCGTCTCCCTCTTTGTCGCGTTCCTTCTACTTACCGGCCAGATATTTTCTTTATTGGCTTTAATGTTATCTGCGAAACTCGCCCACCTGGCTCCGGCGCGAACGGTGTATCGCTTTCACGAAGGGTTCCGAGCTGGGCCCTTCTTGGAATAATATTTTCACAACACCGAGACGTTGTTTGCAGTGTCAACGTCGGATGGTCGCGTCGGATTATTCGGGGTGGCTGCTGGTGGCCCTCCGTTCGGCTGTGTCTCGCAAATATTGCTTCTGGGTGCCATTAGAAGTCGCCAATAGCTGGACGTGACGTCACAAAAATCCCTAGGTCCACTGTCTGGCAGGAAACGATTTTTAGAAGGGAAGCAAAATTGGGTAAGCAAGGTTTCGGGGATTTTATGCAAATTAATGCAAGGTAATCAAGGCCACCTACTGTAGTAGATTCAAATCTCAATATTTCCCAACGTAAAGAAGTAAAGAGAGAAGGCAAT
>NC_071979.1:24009286-24013854 GCF_026283585.1 Hylaeus volcanicus
AGACAAGGCAATGCAAATTATTGCAAGGTAACGAAGGACACCTACTACGATACACCAAAATTTCAATATTTCCCGACATAAAGAAGTAAAGAGACAACTCCACAAATTTTTCGGAAATCAGGAGAAAACGGATTTCCCCGGCTGGGTCGTTAGGCGCCCGCTTCCAAATATACCTGGGCGATGGTAGATCCGAGTCGACGCCTCCATAGATCACTGCCTCCCGAACCGTGCCTCTTAATGAGCCGTTCGTACGCCAGGTTAATTAAACGGGGCACGCGCTCCACGTACTTTCCCAAATTTCCACGATCGTTCGTCACTGGAAATCGGGGCTCCAGGGAAACGAGGAGGGGGGCAAAAAAGAAAGTAGAAAGTAGAAAGAAGAAAATCAGGCGGAATAAGGGAAGAAGTTTCCGCGACGGGGAGAAAAAGGAAAGCCTCGACGCGAGCGAGAGGGAAGATCAATTCCAGGCAATATGTAGAACGATTTCTCTACGTTCGTGGATATCCGTCGTCTGTAGGGGCGTGTAACGAGAATTCACGTAGCGAGAGGCATCCCTCCGGCTCGCCTACCCGCGTGTATTCTTTATTCCGACGATTTATCCCCTGTCATTTCTCCCCGTGGCCCGCCGCGAGGGGGCGAAGGAGGAAGTCGCGAGTCGCAGGGGCCATCTTCTCGCTCGAAAGAAGGTTTTATTGGGCTTTTTATGGGACGAATAAACGGCCCCGTTACGCGGATTTGCATGAAACTCGCTCCGTGATTCACCGACGCTCGTTTCGCTTCCGTTTCACCCTCGTGGCGTCTGCGGCTGCAAAGCGACAGTTGGAAGAAAGTGGAAGAAGGAGGAGGAGGTCGAAGAAAAAGGGAGGCTGCTGTAAATATTGGCCGTTCAAGGTCACCGTTTTCTTTCCAGTTCCGTAGAAAAATGTTTCTTTGGATGGTCGGATGTTGGATCTTGTTTTGTAATCAATTCTTTCAAATGTGAATGGCGGAGTTTCGTTCGCACAGCGATCCCTCGTTAAAACGTTCGCGTTCCAGTCAGTTCGATATGCGTTAACGAGGTACTTTGAGGCGAGGAATGTCCTCTTATCCTTTGTCAAACATAAATTCCTCCGAAATTAACGAAGAAGAAGACGCGCAAAAGAGATGGAGGGAAAAAATAGAAGATGGCGAGGAAGAAACCGGGATCGTTATCGGGCCTAGGGTGGCTGATGTAATTATGACGAAACGTTGCGAAATGGCGCATTAAGATTATCGCTCGTTCCGGTTCACGGTCGGCGAGCAGCGGTTCTTAATTAATTTGTTAACGGTTTGGGCGACTCAAATTACCTAATTTACGTCGGGAACGAGTGTAGGGGGGAGGGGCCAATCAGACCCGACTCTCCTGAATTATTTTTACTAACGTTGAAACGAATTTCCCAATGACTATGACGTAGACGACTACAAACTGATGGATAGTAACCTATCTAAAAACAAATAATCGTGTTGGTCGATTCCAGAAACCATTACGATCGTAACTGGATATATATATTGCGCTCCAGTCTTTTTTAGGTTAAACGTATGTATTTAAATTTGGCGGACTATTTGTTGGCACTGCCACCTATCGATCTTGGCGCGAAATTCGGTTGTCGCGCATGCTCTGGCGCGAAATTATTAGGTTGTCCCAAAAGTTTCTTCCGTGACTTGCGTTCAATTATTTTGTGTCGCAGTGTTTCTATAAATAGACAATCTAATTTCTTAGATGTTGATATTGTATAACAGTAACGGAGGAAAATGAATCGTACGGAATTTAATAATGTAACATTAGGCACAAGATATTGTGTACGTATTATTTATTAATGAAATGAAAGAAACTTTTGGGACAACCTAATGGTTACGACGAAGTCGCCGTGACTGTGTTACGCGCAAAAGTCAGGTATCAGTTTAAATTTGAAACATTAAATTCTATATTATTGCGTTTACTAGTATCAAGTAAGATGTACAATTTTCTACGTATTATTCTATAAATATATTTGTTATCCACTCATCTTAAATATAAACTATTTCACAATAAAAATAACCCTTGTCGTAACTCCTGCAAAGAAACAAGGCCTGGAAAGTCTCCAATTATCCACCGCTATCTACCACGTCAACAAATAACAAATAATTCCCCCCATTCGGAGCACCAATTCCATTTTCATTCGCACATTTAACCGCAAATCTGTCCGTTCGCGAGTGGCGCGAAAGAAACGGAATTAATTAGCATCGGCTGACAGTCGAAGGACCATAGTAATATTCGTCAATGGCGGCGCAGCCCCCGGGGCCCGAGACAGAGGAGCGAGAGGGATGCGTTAAAAACGTATTCTAATGCGTGAATGCGTGCGTGCTAGGCCGCGTGAGCGTGTGCGCGATGGTTTAACAAGGGTCTGACAGGCTCGTTGCCGTTGTTATTTATCGGTTATGTCGGCGCATCTCCCATCTCGACGAGAGAGACCTCTCTCCTTTCTCGTCCTTCCCGCTTCCTCCGTTTCCCTCTCGCTTCGCGATCGTGCTTCCCTTATCGCGCCCTCTTCCTTCCTCTTCGCGCGTGTAGCACTTCTGTGGCCGCGGTCGGACACCAGTAGCGTAAACAGGCCTCCGCGATCGAGGAAACGGTAAGTTGTCGTCAACTACCCCGATTAAAATTTCTGTCTAAATAACACCACCGTGGAGCGTCGTCCAAAAAGTATACAAACCCTACCATCGAAGGGTTGCCGCCAAGCTAACGTTTCTACCCCCTTGATAATCGGGTTAAGTAGATTATTTATTAGTAATCGAAATGAAAATATCCGACGCGTCGCAATGAGACTCGGCGACAACGTTGGTATACTAATTTCCTTATCGCTGGAATCGCTGAGGCTACGCCACTGCGGACGACGTGGCTTATGGAGATGGCGATCCTGGACTGGTGCGTTCTCTCGTGGTTTATACCGCGTCGTTCCACGCGGAGGGGGTCGGTGGGGTGAACTGTTAGGCGCAAGCACGTGTTAAAAACATAACCACTTACTTCAATGGGCTTACGGTTTATTTATCGCGCGTTTCCACCCCCGCACAATACGCCAGGGTAATACGCTGCGAGCCGGCTCGGTCGAATCGGCCTCGAACCACGGCGGATACATTTTCCGAGCCACGTCGAGTGATTCCGACGACGGAGTTACGCGAAACACGTCTCAGGCGTCTCGGGGCAAAAATAATTACACAAATGGTCTCGCACGCGGCCTATTTTCGTCGAGTTTAATCGCCGCCATTAGCTTGTCGATATCTTAATGGCGGACCGGGTTAGGCTACGAGGAGCTATTTTATACGGGCTATATATTTATTGAATATTTAGTAGTCGGAGCCAGATGAGGTAAGTAATTTTTAACGAGCCTTAAAAATATTTTATCGACAGATAGTTAAGGTGCGAGGAAAATATAGGCGATGGAGAAGAAATGGTTTCAAACGTAGGGTTGACTAAAATGGCTCCTTTTAGAACGAGGAAAGAATTTAACGAACAACGTCCTTGCTTTTGTCACGCAACCTCGAGTTAAGAACCTTTGCGTTTGCGGAGGGTGTCGCTGAAAATCCCAGAGTACAAGTGGAAGGGCATCCAACGATCAGGGACTCGCGCAAACGAGCCCAGATATCGCGGAGCGGCGCGCCCTCGGAAATCAGAGTTAACATCAGCCGGACAGATTTATCCGGGGCGTCGGTCCCGCGGGGAACGTCGCGGCGCTGGTTGACTGAGCACCCCCGCGGGACGGCGACCGTTCATACATGCGAATCGGGAAAATTTCCCCGGCGCGGAAATCGTCGGGCACCGGTTGTAACAACAGCCATCAGCGACGGAATGGAGCCGCGGATGGGTTTCGCGGGCCGACGCTCTCGTTACGGTTTTAATCGTTTCATCAACTTGTTGTTATCGCGCCGAATGTGCGGCCATTTTGCGGCCGATTGGACCGCGGCACGGTCGGCTTGTTTTCTCCCTGGCGAGTTTTCGCGACGATTTGCGCGAATATTCGCGGGAAACTGGACCCTCGAGCCCTTCATGCTTCCAAATAATTTCTACCCTTCGCTGGACAGAGTTGGAACAGGGATGGGGTGACTGTTCCGGAACCGACCACTCTGGGTTTTTCCTAATTTAGGAGGTAGGAGGTAGGTAACACTTGCGCTTTGTGCCATCAGGGACCATTTTGCTACGAGCACTTCAAGGTCCTGGTATCGAACAGCCAGCGTTTCACAAAAATGAATTCCTCAAACACACAAGTTCAAAAGGAATACAAGCATCGTTCTATGAAGACTGAACCTATCAAGGTTTCGTTCATACCTATTTCCACTTTGACCGAACAAATTACTAGTCTTAGAGACACTTTTTTGAGTTCGATACAAAAATATACAATAGATATATAATATACAGTCAATCCCATAAATTATTCGTACCCTCTATGTATGTCGAAGAAGTTTGTCTAAATTAAATAATAGTTTGATATTGAATCAAATGAATTTCTCATTATAAATACGTATATGAATAAGTTTATACATGTATATATTTACAGATACATCGACATATTTA
>NC_071979.1:24013864-24043867 GCF_026283585.1 Hylaeus volcanicus
TTTATACATGTATATATTTACAGATACATCGACATATTTATACAAGCATACACTTAGAGACAGCAAACTAATCATTTAATTTAAACAAATATCTTCAATAGATATAAAGGGTACCAATATTCATGAGACTGACATTATATATTACATGAACGTGGTCCTAAATTGAATAACGCATGAAACAATTCCATACAATTTACATATACTCTATCCAGAAGTAACAGAAACTAGAACTGCCAGCCTCGATCCATCCCAAACTGTTCCCCACAATCTAAAACTCAAATTTCTGGCCAACAAGTGGCGTCGAAGCACCAAAGAAGAAGACGTTCGTTACTCGAAATTTTCATCGAGATAAGGTTTTCGCTCGAGCCTGATGGTGAGTAACGAGGATCGCGATTACTGGGCCCCGAAACGAACGCGTTCCGTTTTTCCCTGCGGGCTTCACCCCGGTCCGCGTCCACGGGACACCTGCGGAAACCGTTATGGTCATCGTACAGAGATTCCGCCTAATAAAGACATAATTCTATCCGATAGAATCTACAGCGGGTTCGCGCGTACCCGGTATATCTTTACGAGCGACTGCCTCCGCTGGCGTCTAATTCGAAAACAGATCGAATGTCGGACCGAACGGGCCTCGAAGCGTCGTCCGTTTCACGTTCTTTTCCCGGAAAAGGGAACGCTTTCCGGCGATTTACGGCCTCGTTAAGGTGTCCCTCGCCGGCGTGTACCAGGCCCCGTCGCGGTTTAATCGAAATTGATTATTAAATCCACGATCGCGTAGGTGAACCTCGCCGTGGTACTCGCGCGTTGTAACGCCTGGTATCTGTCGAGGATCTGGTATTCTCGCGATTTCAGTTGAAGTCTCGTGGGCGGACGGTACACCGCTCCGAACAATTAGGGAACCGCGTTTCCAGGCCAGGTGTACGCCAACTTTCTAGAGAGGCCGGCAGGGATTCACCTAGGCGCTCGTGGAATTCTTTGCGACCGAGTAACAGACAGAGGGGGATACGGAGAACAGGCTTTAAATTCAAGAATATTACGATTCAGTAACGTGGAATACTCCGTTCGTAGTTCAGGTAGCTCTGTCGGCAACGCGAAACGCCCTGTCGGTAAGTCCGTCTATCAATCAGGGTTCTACATTGCCGTATCTCACCGATAGGTTGCGCTGTGTTATCGACAGAGAGCTCTACCCGATCGCTTTATCAACTGAGAACAAGGATCGCCACGTCATCCATATATAGATGACAGGATTTTTCATTAAAGAATTAAATAAATTACTCCTGAAGATGATATGTTAAGGAAAGTAAATCTGCACGGGATTCATAAATTTCTGCGATATTGCAAAAATAAGTACTGGTTTATATTCGACAAAAGTAATTTTCAGTTATGTAAAAACAATGTGTTTTTGTAAAAATGTTCACGAGTTGTTTGGCAGTCAACCAGTGTGAAATGAAGACAAACCAAGTCAGCCGAGAACTTTGTACAATACTTTCTGAAACTCTGACCTTAAATACCTCTCGTAGCATTACCTACAAGCACCGAAAGCTATGTATAGTTAAATCTTCCAGCATTCAAACAAGCGTTCATCTTTTTTATCCAGATAAGAATATCGACTCGGGAAAAATGGAAACTCGTTTCGAGTTCCCACATCGCGATCGCCGTTACTCACCATCCGTACGAGCACAGTCCTGACGCGATCGTTCGTAGATCACGTGCGCGATCCACAGATCTACGGCTGGTGCTGCGATCGGTAGCAGGGACCATAAATCTGTCCTTTTTCGCGGGCACCGTTAGCTTTTCGTGCCTCCTGGAACGGGATTCCACGGGCTGAGACAGTCAAGGGCAACGTCGAAAGGACACAGGGGTACGCGGACAGATCCCTGTCGGGATAACAGCCTGGAATTAGACGAATTCTCCAGGACGAGAGTCCTGTTACGCCCGGGGGCTGTTTCCGTGGAAAACCCAGCGATCGTATCGCGTGGAAACGTATTTTCATTTCGGTTGTGTCCAGGGTCTCGCGGTTTTTGATTAATCGCAGCCAGCTTCCATTGGCTCGGAGAATGGAGGGACGTCTGGGGAATTTTAATAGCGCGTTTGGGGTTGTTTAAGATTATTACGACACCGAGGCGTGGAATTTTAATGCGACTCGAAGATGTTGCTATTGGTAGAGGGATCCTGGCCCATGTATTCGCTTTTGTTGTCTCCTAATACAAGTGTTTGATATATTACTAAGTGATTGATGTCGTATAACGTAGTGTATCGAGGATGCTAATATTATTAAATACGACATTTTTCGTCATGTGGCCATCGACTTCGTTCGCTAGAACACAAGATACACGTATTTATGTCCGCCGTCTAGAGATACGATTTTCGTCCGAACACTTTGCGAAACGTTCACTAGCATACTGAAACACAAGAATAACACGAAAGACGAAAGTTTTCTTCGTGTGCCCGTCGATTAATAATATTGCGAATAGTATTGTTGCGCCGGAGAGTTGCGCAACGTGGAGTATTCATTTTATTTAGTTTATCGAAGGATAACCGGACGTTTATAAAAACGAACAACAGCAACAACGCATTTATTAATCGATCAACTAGAACACAAAAAGATTTCGGAACGTCCGGACTGTACAATATTTATCACTGTTCTAATCATCTAAATAATCGCCGGTTCTTGAATGGCACCCGGGAGCAACAATATCATAGCACTGTGGAGTAGTATCAGAAGGACTTAGATCGAGTACACAGTAAATGACGTTGAGTAATACGAAGATACAACAACGCTCGGATACTCCGAGCTTTCTTAATCTACCGTTTTATATAGTTTGGCAGAGTTTCATACGTGTGAACACGTATTTCCATCAAACCCCAGCTGATCACACCACGATCGTTAATTAATCTCGAGCTGTTTTGCTCGAGAGAATTTTAATTCCGCCTTCGCGGTGTTGTTCGGGGTTACCATCGTACCAAAGGATGAACAATTCGAAGCCTGGGAACGTTAACGTGTACACCGCGAACGGCTGTATTGTGCAAGCCCGTTTCGCGGAAGTGCTCGATCGGCCGACGGACTTCGGGAGCCAGTTCGTTATGAAATTTTATGTAATTTCTGTTAGCGCAACGTCGAGCCGTGACGTGGGTCACTTTAACGACCAATATTATCCACTTTTGTGTACCATTCGTTTAGCAACCATTAAGGCGTTTACGGTCTGGCTAATTCTAACAGCCGTTTAGCACACGATGTTACGTGCGCTAGCAATTACATTATTTTCCTGTTATTCAAATATTCGAGAGGCTCGGGCTAGTTTAACGGTCGGTCTAATGCCTATAATCAGCTGAGTTATTATTATTATTCTACTTGCTCGCTATTAAGATTCTTTACAATCCGGTCGATCCCGATAGACAGGCCGCTACGTAATTGCGCGTGTAATTTCGTCGATCTTCTGTGTTCTCGTTACGATAACATCTGTTACCGTGCATTTAGATGAATTTCAATCGCGCGTAAATTATGGACAAGCGGTTCAGGTCTCGGCGTAATTATGCGCGGCGTTGACGTTACTGCGCTGTTTTCTAATTCATCCCTGACGTTTGGCTTCGGGTTTAGAGCGGTCGTAAATTTCCTTCGTTAATAGTTACGAAATATTGTTTTACGTTCTAGGGTTTGTCGAAGAGAATTCCCTGGATATTGGACACTTTTTTTTTTTTTTTTTTAAATGATCTTGTTTAAGGTCTCATCGACGTCTAGGTCATTTGCGACTAGTTGTTTATGTAAATGTCACCCTCATACTTTCTGTAGGAACCTGTAGGAGCTATAGTACCTATAGCTCGTGCTACGCGGCGCGTTCTTTTCGCATGAATTTAAAACGCTATATTCGTGTTAGATGTGTTGTTGTTAAAACAAAAGTAATTAATTCAAAAGACATCCTATCGGCTAACATCGTTTATTAACATTGCAAATTTAAATTATATTCTCATGTATGTAAATATTGGGTTGTCCGGAAAGTCCATGTCGATTTTTGGTAGGTGGTACAGGTCTGAATATATCGAAGTGGTTGAAAACAAATAACACGTATACATCCCTTAAAAGGAATCCCTTAGAATTCGTAAATTTCGATGAGAATATAAAAATGAGCAATACGACAAATGTTAGATTCTACAGTTTCTAATTGTCTCGAGACAAAATTTTAGTTCTGTAAACATTTCCATGTGAATCCATGGCAGTCAACCCGTTAAGAAAAAATCGAGGTTCTCGAGAGGTTGGTGTTTACAAGCAGTAATCTCTCGAGTAATCTCTCGAGTAATCTCTCGAGTAATCTCGAGTTGACCGAATGGTCACTCGAAAAAGTGGAAAACCCGAACCAGCTTCGACATTTCCACAGAACTATCGGGACCATACGGACGTTCTGGTTTCCCGCCGCGATACTTGACAAACGATGCCCCATAATGTCCCGAATAACAGGGCACCATTGACTCTTGTCATTGTCGTACGGGACATCGTCGAGCACCAGCCACCAGGAGGTCCCCACCAGGCCGCTTACTTATTTTCCCCCATTGTTCTCGGCCCCCCGGTGGCCCTTTTTCCCCCGTTCCGTCCAGTTTTCGCGCTCAGACTTTACGACACGCCGTGAAACCGTGTCACGTTCCGTTCCCTTTTGTCAGCCGGGCCTATTAACCGGTTGGAAACGTCTTCCTCGTAACGAGACCCGCTCGGTTACCACTTCGTTACGTGAAATCTGCGCGAAATCGCCGAAAGTAACGGACCCACCTCTCGGAAACGCCGTTCCCCAGAATCGTAGGAGAGTTTCATTTCGAAGAAAAATACTACTTATACTAATTAGGGGGGCAAAACTGATAAGGTTGGAGGGGACAGTCTGGATAGGTTCTATTTAAAATTGTAGTTTTGCTTATTTTGGTAAGGCACAGTTAACGATGTTAGAGATGGAAAATCTACTTTCCATTTAGGAATTTTCACGAGACCTTCCTCGGTGCCTCCGACTATTTAATCAACTCCTACATCCACTAAACACTCCTCCCAACGTTATAAAAATTGATAGGAAAAGCTCCAACGGTCAGAAATAGCATTTATGTTCGTTTCTGAGCCCAGTACCTATTTTCCATCGTTTAGGAATTTTCGAGAGATCTTTCCCAGTGCCTCCGACTATTTAATCAACTCCTACACCTGCTAAAGACCCTTGCCAACGTTATAAAAATTGATAAACAAGACTCGAAAGTTCTTAAACCAGAGTTAGAAGGAGAAGGACCTCGTTTTTGAGCGAGGTCCAGACCTGGCTACGCCATTGTGTCGGTGGCAATCGAAACGCCATTAGTACCCGGTGGCATTAAACGAGCGTGTTCTCGAAGCGGGTAGCCATCTTTCTCGAGCGGCTTCCACGGAAATTAACTACTCGCGGTGGTTCGATTCGAAATTCATTAATTTTCCAGCGGGTGCACACACGCCAACCGGGCCGATCACCCGCGGTGTCCGCGCGCTATTAATGCGCGGCGAGCCGCGTTTCGAAATCGAATTACACCTCGATGGAATTAGCTTCCGTCAACGAGCCGCGTCGTTGCTCTTTATTAAACCCTCGCACCTGTCCCCGTCGTCCAGTGACCCTCCATAGATCCGAAAAAAAACCGCGATTTGGACATTTCGAAACGAAAGTGGACATTTTAGGGTTGAAAAGTAAGGAAACCCTAGCTTCCAAATTGTCACCCTTTGATGTATTGAAATCATTTACGGTAATGGTAAATCAATGGTAAGAATCATTTCATCGGGGGTGAGAATACCAGAAAGAAGATGCTGGTAGCTCGCATGGTTCTCGAGGTGAAAATTCATTCCTGAAGACAATTTTTGGGAAAATATTTAGCGATGCTAATACATCAAGGGGTGGAAATTTGTGAAGCTAGGGTAAGGCTCGTTTTAATTTAAAAGACTGGAGGAGGGTGGTGGTAGCTTGGATCATCCTCGAGTTAAAAATTCATTGCTGAAGACACATTTTGAGGAAATTAGCGATGCTAATATATCAAAGGGAGAAAATTTGAAAGCTAGGGTTTCCCTAAAATGTCCACGTTCATCACAGTCGTGGCCCTGCTAGAATCAGCCCTCCTGGAATTACCACCCCATGGTATTATTCATAAACCGGTCCATTCCCTGGCTAATCGAAATCACGAGCGCCATTAAATCGCCTGCGGGGACCGCGCCCCTTAATCGCCGCTCGACGACGTTGCCGGGCCCGATTTGTCATCCACGAAATTGAGTCGCATCTGCACCAGGTCCCGTGCACGTCCGGGGTCGTTCAGCTTCCGAGGACAAAGCGGAACATCGAGCATCAGCGCCACGAGCAGCCGTGTGCCCACACGACGGTGCTGTGTCGCGGTACACGGTGTCCATCGGACAACATAATGCCAGCCAAAGCGAATATATACGGGCACGGACCATTAATATATGGCCACGGGGACCATTGTTGCGAATTAGGTACCATTGAGCGGCCTATTGTCGACGACGACAAGGGGAGCCGGGGCTGCTCGGTCCGCCAACTGCGTTTTGATCAACTCTACCGGATCATCCTCCAGGTCTCTTTGTCGCTGGCTTCCTCGGGCTCGATTAATTTTCTTCGACTCTTTCCCGTTCTAGACCCCTTCGTCCGGACGAATTCGAACGGAAGACGTCGCGAGAATAAAAACTGGAGGGGAGGGATTCCGGGATACACGCGGCGGGAGCAGACGAACAGGATGGTTTTCGTTCAAAATTTGTTGATACTTGTTGAAATTTTGGTTGAAATGAAAATTTGGTTGATTCAATCGAAGTCGAGTGGGTGTACCTCTTAAAGACATTTTCCTAGGCTCTTAATTACGTTCATCTTAGGTTATTTCATGTACCTGAATATATAGAACGTGAGACTAATACTGATACAAGAACCACTCAGTAGTGTAACGAGGAATGTATTTAAACCTTAAACACTGAATAAAGATAAGCAATCGCTCGCAAATATAGCCATCTAGCGGCGAGCGCCGAAGCTCAAGTGGAGCGTGAGTGCGAGGAGGAAAGACGGGACGAGGAGGACTCCGACAAGGACGGAGAGCGTAGACTGTGCGAGAGAGATGGTAACATGATGCGACAAGGATGGAGAGAGAGAGAGAGAGAGAGAGAGAGAGAGAGAGAGAGAGAGAGAGAGAGAGAGAGAGAGAGAGAGAGAAGGCAACATTGTGCGACAAGGATAACGACTATATCTGGAATAAAAATAAATGTACAACCAGCTAGGAATAAGATACATATACACATGTAATATACATATAATACTATGTAATATAATACTATATAATACTATAATTACCAATTATTCTTTAATTCTTTACTCCCTTAATTTTACCGTAATAAAATATTGACTTAAAAGCGTATTTTCCTTACGATCCTCTTAACGAAAGTTCGACCAAGTACGAACCCTCCAGTAACGAATGCGTAAAAGTGGTACAGGAACGACAGCCACGCGATCGTTGGCACAGTGATGCCATCGCCTCGCGGAAACCTGATGGAAATAGATAAATCAGTTCTCGTGACAATTAATTCTTTTACATGGTCAAAGCATTGGTTAGCTCGAGGATGAGGGATCGGTGTCGGATTCCACGATCATCCCTTCGACGAGTTTTCGCGTGGATCAGGTTTAGGCCTCGGTGAAAATAAAGAAATCGAGGGCGAAGCTCGATGCTAATGAGAGGATGGTTGAGGAGGAGAATTAGGATTGCGGGGCACGTTCCTTGGAGCGAGAGAGGATCGTACCGCGGTGGACGGACTCGGTTTCGGTTGAACGTGCGACAGTGTCAGGACGTTAACCGTGAAATATCCATCACTGCCGTACCGAGAAACCAACGACGGTGTCCTGGCTTCGGTGGATCGGGTTAGATAAATGTAATAGTCCATAGTTCAGCTTGCTAACAAGGCTAGCCCCCCAGATCCGAGATAAAGTCGCGGTCCAGCTGACTTTGCCTGTTTATAATGAGGCCTAGCCGGGCCCGATCACCGATTAGGGCATTCTTAGGCGGTACTTCATCAATCACCGAAATCGCCGCCGATTTCGTGACGCGAAATACGGAGAGGCAGCCAGACCGGCGTGCCTCGCGGGGACAAATGACTCACAATCGATACACGATACTCGAAATCTATTTCGAGACTGGTTCAGTCTACTCGTGTGCCAACAGTAGCTATCGCATTTTATCCATCATAATTAGCACGCGGAAAAAAATGAATACTTCATCGTCAGCTGGTCTTATCGTCGCGAGCATGCTCGAAACACTGACGAGAGTATCTAGCTCGTCCTCTAGCGGAGAGGACGCTTAATAATTGGATGCTTATTTAATTACGAATCCGCAAATTGGTTGTAGGTAAAGAAGAATATAACGGAGCGCAAGCGCCATCTACCGGCGTTATACAGAGTCCAGGAGTGAGACGAAACGAACACGATAGAGAAAAGGTGAACAGTGTTTTTATAGATGGTGATGCTCGCTAGGCCTCTGTGGCGGAACAGAGTCCTACATTACCGACGACGCCCTCTGTCTCACATCGGAGGAAATAAAATATAGTTGTTACTAGTAGTTACACCACGCGTCGAATTCTGTGATAATGTGTCGACCTGTTGTACCGATTGTCAACTGCAATTAGGTGTCGCTTCGAGCGTTATCGACTAGGAATGGAATGAGAATGCAACCCTGTTAGGGGTAAAAATTAAAGCTAAACACGCCAAGAATAATTTAATCGAAAATTGTTAAAATCTACGTTCTCCTGAGAAAGAATTGTTTTCAAATCAAAATCAATGAGATATTACAGAGAGAACAGGGGAGCCGGAGGAGACGTCTGGTATCCTACTTGTCTCTGATTACCAGATGGTTATCCTTTATAGTATAAAATATAATATATATAAATATAATATAAAGTATACTTTTAGAAATTACATATACATACATACTTTACAAATTACATAATTACATATATATTTTTATTTACATTTACATTACTTTTACTTATGAACAATCTAATGCTCTTATTCTTTTTGTCCCTCACAACTTCCTTTTCCTAGAGACTCTAACTTACCAGCCTCTTTCAATTTAACCCGCCATTTCCTATTTTCGAAATGCACCTTAACCTCAAAACTTTCTCACAACCCTTATTTCCCCTCAATCTTTACACTTTCCTACATCCAATAGAAAATTATCTTATTATTTACTTCTAACATAAATCACAATTGTCATTCTTCTCGCTCATATACCACCGTCCTTTCACACAACCTACCTAAACATCAGTATTAAGTACTGTCTGCTTCGTATAGTGTGTGTGTATTGCTCTTCTGTTGACAGTAACATAATTTTAATAAATCGTATGACGCAACTGAAACATTTTATTATTTGAAGTATCATGGAAAAAAATAAAGAACTTATTGTTTGTGTGCCAGGTACGTAACCTTGATGAAACAATGTTGGTATATAAGTAACAGATAAAATACATTTTCTTTAACAGGTCAGAGATTATGCACCTCTGATAAAGTTAACATATCTGGGACTGGAACTTACGAACAGCAAGGTTACATTTATTCAAAACTTGCAGGTGTAGTTAAATTAATACCTCAAGAAAATGTAAGAGCAAAGATTTATGGTACAGTTGATATATCTTTAAGTAATGCAGTTTAATTATTTGAGTAATGATATAATCTTTTAGACTCGTATTGTAGAAGTACATGGAATCACGGAACAAAGTATTGTCCCAGCACCTGGTGACATTGTAACAGCAATGGTGACCCTTGTTAACCAAAGGTTTTGTAAATGTAGTATAAAATGTGTTGGTGACATTGTTTTGACAAGACCCTACAGAGGAATTTTAAGGAAAGAAGACGTCCGTGCCTTGGACAAAGATAACATTCAAATGTACAAGTGTTTTAGACCTGGCGATATTATTCTTGCTCGAGTTGTATCCTTTTCTTATTACATTATCGTGTTTATTTAAATACAATTGAATGTTAATTATGGAAATGCATATTTTATTCCTATACAATTGCTAGATGCCAATGACAGAAGCACATACTTATCAACTAAGTACAGCTGAAAATGAATTAGGTGTAGTTATAGCGCAAAGCGAAGAAGGTGAGACATTGGAAATAAATAAAATATGTTCCTGCTATTAATAACCATCATGTTACAGGTGTACCTATGATACCTATAAGTTGGACACAGATGCAATGTCCGAAAACGTTACATAAAGAATTCCGAAAAGTAGCAAAAGTGGTGCCAGAACATGCTGTAGAATAGTAACATAACAGGTTACTTTTTCTCTACTACTGACTGTTTCCTTTACAAAATAAAGCGAATAAAGTAAACTGTAATTATTATAATAAATTGGTAGAAATTATTATTATAATCTGTTAATAATACAAGTTTTTAACTTAGTGACGTCCAATGTACGATTGCTTTATTATAGTTTATTATTTCCATATTAGGGAGTAAAGAAAATTTTCAAGAATCTTCACTTTTCATTGATACTGTTCTACTTGTTCTCTACCTCATCTGTGGTATAAAATATAAGATTCGAAAAAATAGTGTATGAGAACATATTGCAAAATTATGTGTATATCATTTATAATTATCGACCCCTTTAGTTAGTGGCACCATCTCACAGAAACAGTAGGAACTATTTTTTCTACAAACTTGAGCGTTTTGTCACCGATGGCGCCACTGGTATTAAAGCTCGCTCAGTGAGCGGTGACTTTTCTGGATGCACTCTGATGCACTCAGTCGCAGTGTTTAATTTGGATGCAATGAAATGTTTCCTTGTTGATTAGAAAATGGCAGATGAACGAAATTTTCGATCATCTTATTACGAGAAGGTAAACACTTTCAAACAATGCCTTTCATACACCGCCTAACCAATATATAAAATTCATTAAAATGTTTGTGTATGATATAAATAAAATAAACAACAATAAATGATTTTGTTAATCAACCGTGTATGTGTTAAAACGTAGGTGGGATTTCGTAGCGTCGAAGAGAAACGATCTTTAGAAATATTACTAAAGGAACGTCCATTTGACAAAGCAAAATTAAAACAGTTCTGCTTGAGGTTTACGGTTCCTACTATACATAGAAATTTTCTCTGGAAAATATTATTGGATATCATACCAGTTTATGTAGATAGTCATAAATTTATAATGAATCAAAGAAGACTGGAATTTCAAGATCTGCATAAAGCGTTGAAAGTTACCAAGATCTTGGATGAGTACACAAAACCTCATTTAGTAGTTCTTACAATGTGGTTATTGCGTACAAGAAGAGCAAAACTTGATATGAGTGCCCAATTAGAAATTCCCTTGCATAGGTTTCTCTCAGTTTTGATATTTTCTTTAATAGAACTATAATTCGTTAAATTATTGTATTTACCAATGTATATATTCATTTTAGAGCTATGAGTAGAATGGCTGAAACATTGTGGCATATTGTAGATACAGACATTTATGATGAAAAACTTGTAGACACTTATTGGATATTATGTGGCCTCTTAGACCAAGTACAAAAGTTTCACAAAGAAGTCAGCAGGTTACAAGAATGTACTTGTACATTGTTAGAAAGAGAAGACTCAGAATTATATAAACACCTTATTAAAATTGAAGCACTTCACAATATTCCATATGATGTTTGGTTTTGTTCATGTTTTGCAGGAACAATATCTGATGGTTCTATAGCAAAGTTCGTATTATATTTCGATACAATTAAAGAAAGAATTATAAACATTGAATTCTATTATAAAAAAAAGTTATTGTATCTATTCATTACAGAATTTGGGATAAAATAGCTGTAGGTGCATACAGAATATTAATTTTTGTCACTGTTGTGACTCTAACAACCTTAAGACGAATTCTACTGCGATGCGAAAATATAGACAATGTGTTAGATACTATTGGCAATGTATGAAAATACCTATGTACATAAATACATCTAGATGTGTGTACATAGTTGAATAGCCGATTGATTCCATGAAAATATTTTTTTCAGATAACAGAAGAAAGTTCAGAAGTAATTGTTAATAAAGCAATTGAATCTTGGCAACAAAGTGGGTCTACATTGATAACTATTTCACAAACTATTTAGAAAGATTTTGGAGTAGAAACGCATTGTAATGGATAATAGAATATATAAAATGTAAATATGTAAAAAGGTTTCTAATGTATACAAAAATCTATATCTGTGTAACATATGTCCTTATATCTTAAAAATAATTATTTTTATTGATGCATTCGTCATACATTTTACATATACAATTACTTAATTTATAGAGGTGTTAAGTCTTAAACTTGGACTTTATTCCTAATATTGTGATTCTTTTGTTTTCTTTTTTGCAATGTTATATTACAACAGTGTTAATGTACTCCAGTGTGTAACAGCAAGTTAATAAATTTCTAAATCAGGCGAAAACATAAAATTGTTGTATTTTATGCCTGTATCTCCAAGAACTTAATTGCATAATATAATATGCACTTTCATGAATTCATATCATGTTCTCAATCGTAATTATTAAAGTAGTTCTGTCGTATGTTTCTCACTTGTGCAATCATAATGGAATTTTATTCCACAGTTTACCTTAACGATAATATAAAAACAATATTAAATTTCGATATGCATAGCACTTTTTAATATCAGATTAATTCCAAGCAATGGAATAGTACTGATGGATTGAAATGTCCAAAGATCGATTGAACTTTCTTTTGAACTTTTACAAAAGAAATAATATATTGCGATGTATGTACATTCTTTCTAATTTAGAAAATAGAAGGATTCTTGGAGAAATGTAAGATCATACAAAATTTTATTTCTTATTCACGCATTGCACCATATTTCATGAATTCCTACTGCTTCCTAACATTACGACTTTTGAGTAGATCTTCTGCTACTATTCATTCTTTGGTTTTTGCTGGGATATGAGTATCCCCTTTTATCTCTTAATTACCTTGTAACAAATAACGGCAATAACTTTGTGTATGCTGAAAAATTATAGTAACGAAGCTAGATTCACTTCACAAACGTTTAGAAGAAATTATATACTTCTTAAAAAAAAAAAAAAAAAAAAAAAAAAAAAAAAACTTTTAAAAAAATTTTTAAAATTTTTAAAAAAAAAAAAAAAAAAAAAAAAACCATTAGCAGTGTGCAAAGATTTTAGCACATGATCAAACTTCATCATCGTAAATCGATACTAAACAATGTTGGCAAATTTTTACTTCAGAGAGTTATACTATGGCAATGCACATATAGTTCTGCAGACACTAATTCTCTCATAAAATACAAGTGAAATGCACAAATACACTACACTATTGTTGTATTTACTTAACATCAATGACTCCAATTTATAACATGCATATTTTAACATTAGGGAGACGTTGCAAGCGTTCAATTAATAATGTTTGCAACATTCTTAATCAAAATGTCCCACTGTTTTTTTTAAGGTTAAAAGTATAATTTTTGTATAAATTGTTTTTTTTTTCTGATTAAGGCCATTGCATTCATTTTGCTGACGTCTAATTATTAAAATTAATATTTTATGCAAAGAAAATAGTTGACGTACTTTACAAACATCAGCTAACTCTTGCTAGGTATTGTATGCAACTGAAAACTTATTACCTACTTTAGCTATTTAGAGTTCATTTACAGTGTCTGTTCTTTCTTGTACTCGTCTTTCTAATTTAAAAGGTATGCTTAAAACAAAGGAATGCATGAAAATGAAACAAAATATATTCACAAATAAATAATAGGATTTTGTTTTTCAGACACGATTCACAAAAACATGGAGACTAACCTACATTTGAGTTTCATGATATGTGCGACCAAACTAACAGGTGCTTTAGACCTAAATAAAAAAAAAAGAAACTATTAGCAACGAATGACGTGATGATAAAACAAAAGGATTTGACATAAAAAGTTTTGTAATTTTTGTTATAAGTCTAGTAAAAATACTGGTTACAAGTTTCATTCATTTCACAGTTTCATGCTATTGGCAAGCTACATAAACTAGGAGTCACTGATAAACGAATCAAGGTATCCAGTGCTTGACTTAGTACAAGTTGGTACTAGAATCGCTCATAAGAAAAGAACTAATATGATTATTCTTTTTTTTTTGGATAACACAACACCTAAACAGATTGAATTCTGTTTCCAGCTCAACCTACATGTCATAAAACAAGCACTGCTCGTAAAAACGTTTCATAACCTAAATATTAAATGGATTGGTAATCCTAAAATCAAACTCAATTATTGACTTAAAGATGTAGTATAATACAATATAGACAGCTCTCTTAAAGTCCTTGCGAAGTAGGTGCATTCGATAGTAACGACCGCTTCTCTAAACATAGAGTTTCGTCACTGGGCAAGGATACACATCCCTCTTCTTTCCTGTGTTATGTTTGAATTTTGACAATAGCTATAGAGCAGCAGAGTTACAATTGTCGACTAGAGGTGACAACGGTCCTATTTTACCTTTTCCACTTCCTAGTTTGTCTGACTCATAGTGTACATCCAATGATAAACCTTAAATTGTAAACAAATTAAATGCAGTGTACATAAATGTATCTTGTATATGTATGTATACGATACTGATCCCTGTATTATATAGCAACATTTAGCTGACAATAGACGCAAATAAAAACCACCACCACCAAGAATACATTTGACTTTTAACATAACTGTCAACCTTTAACGTACATTTCTGATATGCGTATTTACCGGAGGTCCTCCGGGAGGTGGATGGATGATGTAACGATCCTGTTGGCATTGTATTTGATTCGGGTATAAATGCAGCTACCAGTAATGCACATATCACAAGTAATGCACCAAACACAAATGGTGGTCCTGGTACAAGCTGAAACCACCATTCCTTATTTTAGGTATTATTGGTATTATTGTTAAATGATTGCTAACAAGAATATTTCACTCGTAATAAAACCTACCTGGGTTACTAGTTGTGGTATAATATCAAGATGCGTGGCAGTTCCTGTTTTATTATTTTCATCGAAGGGAGATGGTTTTGCAGGAAGGGGAGAATTATCGTTGAGATCAACGCGAAACAGATAGAAGATTACTCCAAACATAGCTGGCCCAAGACCGTTGCATAATCCACGCATTCCAGTTATCATGCCTTGTACCAAACCCTGCTTATCAGCATCAGAATGCATAGATATGAATGCAGAAATCGCAGGATATGTAATACTCGACACAGCGGCAAGTACCCCAGCAGACCACATCATCCTTGAATTCGCAAAAGTATTTCGTAAATTGAAGTAATCCCGTTTCGCGTCTTTTATTTTTTCTAAAGATTGTTTCATGAATATAAATAAGATTTGTTACCAAGTTTGGGAACCGAAGCCAAACCACATAAGTTGTAACATCTCAAATAAGAGGCCTAACATTATAGTATGTTTGCAGCCAAGGATCCTTATTAAAACACCCAAGACAATCTGTGCTCCGACACTCAAGACTCCAACCACAGCAATAAAAACTGCTACCATCAAAGCAGTAAATCCCATAACCTTAGTCAAATAGACAAATATACAACTATATTGTCCCGCTTCAGGAAGATAGCTCAGGAACACAGTAATACACAATATTAAAATTGTGTGATCTTTGCCAACCTGAAACATCATAAATGGATTAGGAATTTCGTTTTTGGTACTTGTCGTATAGCGTAAAAATGTCTTTTCAGCACAGCCCTATATTTGCGCATTTCGTTTAAAATAGAACACAAGAATTTGTAATTGCAAAAGTATGTCTATTTTTACACGCAAACTCGCTAATTTGGATGGATTTCAAGTACATTTCCATTATATATGCTATAATTAATCACTTGCCTTTCCAAGGTAAGCAAAAGGATCTGCCTGCTCCCAAGATATAGGTGCTGGTGGACGAGCTTTTTCAGGCAAACTTTCAGGTACAGCCACTAATATAAAAAACACATCCAACACTGCAATGGCAGTTGCTAATGCAACTACAAGGTTTTCCCCGTACACTTTCATAATATGATCTCCTAATGCTGGACTTACTACCATACTTGCAGCAAAAGTTGCAGAGACCTAGTGAAATGTAGTAATGAAACGAAAATCACTCATTCAAAATTTGTTTAATAAAATTAATAATGTAATACTTACCATACCATATGCTGGAGATCTTTGATGTTCCTCTGTAACATCGGCAACATATGCAAATACCACTGAAAATGTGCAAGCAAAGACACCGCTGATGGAGATCATAGCAAAGAACCACCATGTGTTAATGCTCATTAGAGGAATCGGCGCACACGTGAAGGCTACTGTGATGAGTAGAAAGAATTTTCGACCCCACACATCGGACAAAGCACCGATTAACGGCGCGGAAAGAAATGACAAGATTCCTTTAATGCCCATTATCAAGCCATTCATCAGGAACGTATGACTTGGAAATGTGATATTCAATACAGAGATAACAGGCATGGTTAATAAACCCCATGCAAAAAATTCCAAAAATATTACAACCAGAGCATGGTACACACTTGCCTCTCCAATGCCAGAACTCTGAAAAATAAAGACAATAAATTATATAAATGTGTCCCCTTCGAATAACAAAATGAATACACAATTCATAAGCAGCCATGATATCTATTTGCTGTACCCAGTGAGTATGGAACAGTAAAAAGATAATTTTATACGACATAATAATATCATAATTTTCTTTGAATTTATCAAAACTATAAGCACTTTGCAAATTATGACAGCTGACCTTAAGATGCCTGTAGCATTGCTGAGTAAATGTAAGAGGTGTGAGTTTAGCAATAGCATGTTCTTGGCTGTTGTGAATTTCAGAACAGGAAGGGCCCAGGCCCTCTGCTCCACCTTTTGCCCCGGGGGGCATGACCCCTAAGAAGTGCTACTATATATATTTCTTTCCATATTTACGATTCTATTAATTTTTCATTTATCAGTTGTTCAGATCCATATAATACTGTAACGAATAACCTTGACTTAGCACCATATCAATTTTGCATTACTGTGCTTCTTTAATGAGGTTTATGCATTAATTCTGTACTTTCTTGTAAATTTACTTGCAGTATAGTCTTTAAATCTGCTTCTATAAATGTCCTTATTGTATCACATGTATCATTTTGTCTAATGAATTACAATCTAATTATTTATTTTTTATAGTTTATATAGATTGTATTAATCTTAGCAATGGTAGTATAAAATAACTGAATTAGTAATTACAACAAGCTTCTTTCCTGTTTCCATGATACTAAATTCTTATTATTGTAAGTTGTGCCATTAACAAAAGTTAAACAATTAGATTGACTATGTAGAAACTATGAGTACGCCACTTATTAATATGAAAAATATTGTGCAGGTTTGCTATTATCGTAAAAAACTCTAAATAATTTCATGAGGTAAACAAGGTGTGCCTGTCATTGTTTCATATAATAGATCGATTATTCTTTATTCAAATAATTCCATCATCATGATTTTACTTCTCTTTCCATCTGTGTAGATCTGTAGATCATACTTCTCATCTTTCTTTTCTTTTTATATTACTCAACAACATAAATCATTACTGTCTTGGAAATATATCTTTTCTATCGTGCGCACAGACTTATGGAAAGATTTGAAGTACTTATCACATACTGTAGTCTCAACAACTTTCAAGGGCAGCTTATTTAAAGAGCACTACATTGTTAACAGGTTACAGTCTAAACAAATACAAGAATTCTTTTTCTTTACATAGTGCCATTCAAGCATTTCCTTTTCAACCATTTCTGTTTGTTAAAAACAACTGTCACGTTTCTGTCAGACATTACTCCGTTTATTGTTTATTAATAACTCGATAACTGAATGTTGTTTTGTATGACGTCACACGATTTATCATAATTCCGAAAAGACGTGTACAAACGAAATAGCCGCTGACATTGAAATTTTCTGTGAAAATTGTACGACGAAACGTTACATTACAGGCATATTAAGAGAATGGTATGATCGGTAATGGATATCAACTGATCCATCGGTTGGAGTAATCCTTCTCGGATTTAACGTTTTTCGATGTCATAACTTATTGTCAGCACTTCATTGTCGAGATTTTCAAAACCGCATACTTTATCGACGATTTCTCAACTTTTATAACACACACTTTTATCTCTTTCGGTGGAACTATCGAAAAATTTAATTATAGAAACTCTGGACCACTGCATTGCAACTCTGACACGACATCGAAGCCCCCCTCCCTACTTTTAGCGATACACTCTAAAGCAGTGTTTCTCAAATTGTGATCTTCAGCCCCTGTTGGGCTGCAAAACAGCTGATTTCCACCTTTTGTTTGGTCGAAATATATCGAAGAAATGATCGTTTAATTCTACTTTAGAGAGTCCATCAACAGTTTTCCTTTGTTAAGGGGTCCTTGGAAAAGAAACATTTGAGAAACACTGCTGTATAGTTCTTACGTCGACCTTTACATTGCGCCTAACCTAAAAATCTACGTACGAAAAATGTTGTATCCTATTAATCGTGCATCTATGACAAAATGTTAAAACGAAAAGTTGTTTCGCTTTAAAGGATTTGAAATCGATGTATGTTTATCATTCATTCGTTATTCGGAAAGATAACTTCTTGTCAACCGCATATTGTTCGCAACTGATCAATATGCGCAAGAACGGTATTGCTCGAAAAACCTGTACATATATAATATTACTTTAATATAAAAAAAGACCAATAATTTATCACTCTAATAAGGGACGTTAATATTTTGATAAAAAAATAATCGATGTATTTGTTTTCACGAGCGTGCGATTTACGGTTTTATAGATAAATCATAATCGCGATAATAACTTACAAGTTACCATTCTTTGTTCTTAAAAATCTGTTTGTTCTTTACATATTCATTAATATAATTGAAATTAAATATTTAATTATTTGTTTATTTGTATTAAATTTTGTTGATATAAGGAAACATTATTTATAGAATGCAAACAGACAAAAGAATCTGACATCCTATAAATATTATAAATATTTGTCAACCTTTTTTGTGTACAAATAGTAGTTGTAAAATGTAAAAGTGAAGATAAGAATTAAACAATTATCCATATAGTTAAATTAAAAGGAAAATGATATAGTCTAGGACACCTTTATATCTTTATATTGATAATTTTTATCTTCAAGTAAGACCTAACATTTCATACAGCGAAACAAAGAAGCTGGTTGCAGGTTGTACTCCATTAATTATAAAATATCAGGAATGAATAGAAGTTAAAGTTGCTTGTATTATATTTAAATGTTAACATGATTATCATTACAATATTACATATTACAATCAGTATTTTATATTCTTGATTGAAGGGTAACATAAAATAGATGCTCGAAATAAAGACTTATCAAGTCGCAAAACGATACATCTTTGATGATTCAAAATTTTTTTACATGAAATGTGCAAATTGCATTTCACAACAGTCATCTACATGAAAACAAATCTTACTAACAAATATGTATGTACATGAAAATGAACAAAGATTCAGCCATGTGTCAATGATATACAATTACAATTTAACCACGCTAAAACTCACACAAATTTCCATAATTATGAATGTTACATATCGATTAGCATTTAATGCGGAGATCATTTCGTTATTATTTACTGTTTTATGCTACTTGACAGAGAATAAACACAGAATAGTATCGTCATACACGCCATGCATTCAACGAAAAATTCGTACTTACTTCCAATGCGAAATCAGAGGTAACACATAAAAGGATAAAGATGTAACTTAAAAATCTAATAGATATTAAACGGAATTATTCAGTACCGTAATGTCCCCATCCTTAATAATGAACTTTCGGCTTCGTACGATCATGCCCACGACCTTCTTTGAGACCTTGGCGGGCATATTCACGCACTGCGCACACAGACTCTTTCGCTTTTTTAGTTTCATTGATTCCTAAAAATTCGATGACACCGTGCGAGTCATTTTTCAGTGATAACCTTTCACGTAAACACCAAAGGGGATTTTAACTTTAAATCGTTCTTAGATCGCATCTACATAATGCAACAAACCACATTTAACCATGTCCGCAGACTACTACGGACTACCAGGTAAGTACGATATATTTTATAGAGAGCATAAACTAGGAAATTCACAGAATTCCCACGCGATGCCAGCGCCCCTAGGCTATCATGTAGTGAAACATTTTCTTATCTACAGGGTGTCCCAAAAATGTTGTAACATCTTGAAAGAGGTGGTTCGCGCAGTGATGGGCAAAACCCTAGGTTTCGAATAAATCTGAAGTTTGCCGATATGTTTGTCTCGTTTCCTCTTTTGAACATTTTCTAGAGAAAGAAACGAGACAAACACATCGGCAAACTTCAGATTTATTCGAAGTCTAGGGTTTTGCCTATCTCTGGGTTCGGAAGGTGATTTGAAACAACTTTGTCCTTAGCGAAAATGTTATCCGAGGCTTCGTTGAGGAGATATTAACAGAAAACCCCGACCAATCAGAGTGCGCGTATACCGTTGGAGCGGCCGTGGTAGGGAAGACTACGGGCTAGGCGGCCGCGCTCATACGCTACCGCGAGCGCTCCATCGGCATACCCGCGCTCTGATTGGTCAGTGTTTTCCGTTAATATCTCCTCAACAAAGCCTCGGACAACATTTTCGCTAAGGAAAAAGTTGTTTCAAATCACCTCCCGAACCACCTCTTTCAATGTGTTACAAAATTTTTGGGACACCCTGTACAGGTGCGGCATTAGGCTGCAAGGCTTATTTAAAAAGTTCCGTTTTAAACGCGGGAATATTTAAACATGGATAAGAATTTCACTATTCGAGCGAATTGATTGGATGCTATCAGAGAATTGATGAAAATCGGTTTATTCTTCGTGGCCCTCTATTGAAGCATTTAGGAAAATTAATTTCTCAAGGTCACTATTCTTATCCTACCAGTTTGTTAATCTATCGTTTAATCACTTCATATTTCGTAAGGAAGATTAGAGATGTTAGAATATTTTTTTAACAAATTCTTCGTCGTATTTGACGAAAAATAATATTGGTAAAAAAGCTAATACGTATATAGAAAATCTGAAAGTGCTTATAATGAACTGTTTTTATTTTGAATTCATAATTAAATATCTTTATTTTTTGTTGATATTGTATACATATCGACAATTAAAATCATACAATGAGTCATAGTAGAAATGTCTTTAAGATAATAGACGTTAATCGGTTTTAGATCTGTAATGAGAGCGATAGTCTTTACAAATTATCTTTCAACTTTCTTGTTAATTTACTTTTAGCGATATATATATATATATATCGTGTTCTTTTCCAGCAAAGTCGTACACGTAATTTCCCTCCCTATCATATGGTACGCCAGAGCTTGAAAACAAAATACTTACTAAATTTATATGCTCTAATAAACAGGTCATGATTAGATAATCGTAATAGTTTTAGTACAAAGAGCAATATTACAGGATTTTATTCTGGGTGTACTGGTTAGAGTCAAAGGTAAAGTCTGGTAAGGTCTAACTACTACATACTGTATATCATGCCATACCTTAGACGTGACGCTATTAATCATTCGGACAACCTGTTCAAACTAATTATGTACTGACAAATTATCGAGTAATTGATGACTGTTCAACAAACAATTAATAATATCGCGTCTATCTTATCTGGAGAATTCAATTCGTAGATCTGTGGCAAACTGCAGTAATATTACTTACTATACATATAGAGTTCAACTAATTTTGTAATCTATAACTTATTGTCTAAGTTCGAATGATGTCTACTCGAATAAAAATTACTTTTTGTACCAAGATAAAATAACGATTTCTTTGAATATTATATGAGATCCAGAAGGAATCATGTTCTCTTTAAAAGAGCGGGGCTCCAATATGCTGATTACGTTACTGATCGAGCATAGGATGATTCACAACCGGGAAAGTGACCTTGACCGGTCAATATTTTCTCTTCTCGCTTAGCGATAAGAATATTTTGAAACGAGTATGTGCCTCTGGTTTTAGTTGTCGTAATTACCTATGTCGAAATGCTTCGGTAAGGTTCAGTAGAAAAAAAAAGAATTCCAATAGCGTAACGATTTATGTTTGAAAATCTTTTTCAGAAGAAAAATCAATTAGCGAGTATTACCGACAAATAAAACCGTCACAGCAGTTTTCAATGAACTGCGATCGGCTTTGTCTGATAACAGATCGTGTTTTGGTGTGTACGCAGCATGAATTCATAACTTGATCATTGTTAACGCATAGCACCGCGAGAGTGCGCATTATTCAGTGAAAAAAAATGGTGGTTATTTGGGTGTAGTCGGGCGATTTTCTGCAACACAAATGTGAGTACCGGCTGACTAATGAATTACGAGTGCTGTTTGTCAGTGCGTCGCGAAGCTAATATGACTGTGTCCATAACGGAGGTAATAAAACTGTCGATAACTGAACGAATAATCCGCATATACGCACGAAACCGCGACACTATGTAGGTATTGTTGTTTCACGCATCTCCGCATGACAAGTACCTTGCGGTCTTCTCGATGCATTTTATCAGTAAAAAATCTGGGATAGGCTCGTGACGTTCTTAAAGGATGAAGAGATTTGAATCTATTCGTACGGCTGGAAGCCTATTGCCGTGGGACAATGTGTAAAATATGTACTGACGCGATATTTTTGGGATAGATGTCACATTATCTTGGTGTCTGGCTATATGCGCGCGTACGAATGTGTGCATTTATTTGATTTACGGTTATATGTGTGTGGTACTTCCTCTTCACCCCGTAATACGCAGTCGTTCCTGTGTACAGCATGCAGTGCAACGATGTGTCCGTGAGATACGTATATCACGGTATATACGTAAGACCTGCTACTTGCTATATACTGTCAACATTTTTCAAGTGACTGTTCCATGATGCTTGACAACATACTGCGTTATTGACGAAGTAAATTTTTTTCCCGTTCATTTTCTTCGTTTAGACATGTAGTCCTGCGGTGGTTCCGTTCTTATTCGAGAGATTTATTAATTTTTTTCCTTGTTGACAAATAACGAAATATTTTGTATGCAACGTTAGATATATATCTGAAGCACTAATTCTGAGATCGGTTGCCCTCACATTTATTGGCAGTCGACGTGATCAACATTTATGCTATCGATGTTGCTAAATTTACACAATCCATACAGCATATAAACGTTTGCAAAACAGGAATTACATAGTGCTACAAGAAAGACCATACACACGCAATTCTGGCTTCTATAAAATAGATTAATTCAAGGTTTATTGATAGAATCCTATTTCAATCACAATGTTCTTGTGCCCCTGATTTTGTTTCTTTTTCTTTTTTTATTCATAGAAAACAAGCTGTCGTGATTCAGTTTGATTTTTAATATAGTTACCATGCAAATACTAAATTATTCGTATATTTACCATATGGTATGTTTTATATATACATATATGTATATATGTATATGTACTCACACATCTATATTACACATAAGTATCAGCACATATTTAATGCAAACTTTCAGAAAAATTGTTAATGTTATTTGAGATTCTATTTAAAACAAAAATGTTTATTAAAACAAAGAAATGTTATTCTGATCAATGTCAATTATACTCAATGTGGAAAATTTAATTGAAATAGCAATTAATAATTTTTCCTTATTCTTTATCTGGGAAAAAATAGTTTGAATTCATTCTTAAATATCAATAAACCTTTGACATAATATTTAACTACCAATCATTATATTTCTAGTTGCTGAAATTAGTGAATGTATACGATATAATAATATTTTGTTATTTGAATTAAGACAATTATATATCTTCATTTTTAATATAAATTTTTGAAATCTTAATAATTTTTAAACAAATTTACAAACATATGAATGATAGGTAGCTACTTTATATCTTCTAAATTTTTGTACAATATACTTTGGGATTTCTGAACAAATTACTCTTTACTTCATGATTTTGTGTACTAATAGTACATTTACATTTTTTGAATTCATATATTTACAATTCTTATATGAATGTTATTTCTAATTTCAGAATCACTCGACTTGTTTGGTATTAAATATTTATTAAGAAGTTGAGATAACAGAGTATATACAATAAACAAAGAAGAACAAATTTGTAATGAACAAAAGAATCATAAACTCTGTATGCTATAAATACATTCAGTATGTTATAGTTAGAGGAACGATCTTAATAAAAGACATGAGCTATTTCCCTAAAAAGTAATATGACGGTAAAAGTTTGCATTAAATTTCTAAGAAAGCCAATTTGAAGGGAAAACTATTTAGTAAACGAATAAATTTTATAAAGTGAGCTCATTCGTAAGTTGGTTATGTGCAATGCCGAGATGCTGCAATGAAAGCAAGGCAGTGAGTTCGGTGAGCACCAGTCAGAAACACAATACAGAGGATATTTTGTTAACACAAACTCGTACTTTTACAATTGGAAATCAGTTGGAGTTAGACGACGATCCACCCATTGTTGAAAAGTCGCATAGAAGAGTACGGTGCGACTTAAGTCCAGTGCCAACAAACACGAGTACTAATTTGAATATAAAACTTTTGAGCATTAAGGTAAATTTATAATAGATTCGTTACAATTTTCTGTTTCTGTTTTTTTTTTTTTCATATAAATCTTCAAGTTTATCATTACACAAATAAACTATTTTTATATCAATGGTTGTAATATTAGAGTATCGATTGTAGGGAGATAGAAACACTCGTCAAGATCATCAGGTGAGCACTGGATCTGGTGGGTACAAAGAACGGGAGAAAGAAGCTAAAAAGAGAGCAGCTATAGGCAATACAGTGCGGGGACTTTTCTCATCTGGCCACAGCAGGCAGGACAGGTATAATGATGTCTGTATCAAAATCATGCTTCTTACATTGTCATTTTTTACATTCTGTCATTTAATTACTTTGCTGTGATTCATTTTTTGCTTCTTATTTAAGTGTGATACATTTTATACAATCGATATATGTACAAAGTGTCTTGCAATGTGTTATACAATCAAGTTGCAGGTGATTCTACATGCTGAAATAAATTGACCACTTTATTCTTGGTTGTACCACTCATTGTAGAATGCTGTGTACATTTCATTAATTTGGAATGCACTTTGCTAAGATTTCCTTGACATATTGTATCATTTTATAAATTCCATTTTCTGGAAAATTATTTTGTTCAACTACTCTGTGTTATTAAACATACAACTAAGGATAAAAGTACATGAACTTTCTTAATTTTAGGTTTTCATTTTATTGAATTCTATTTTCATATATAACTGATGCAGTACAATAATATTTCAAATAAAACTACACAAGCACAGAAACTTTTACGCATCTCATCTGTACTGTACATGTACATACCGAAAGTATTGTAGTCTGTAAAATATTAAAAATATTTCTTGAAACTATAGGTCCTAGTTAGTGTGTTCAAAGCATTAAGATCGAGTTGTATATATATTACAAAGAAATTCACGTTAAAAATTTGTACATAAGGCCAAAAACTATTGTAGTAGTGAAATTACCTTTCATTTTATAAAGTTGAAAAATTTCATTCAAAAAATAAAAATATAAATTCAAATATATTTTCAGAATTACTGAGCCTCAGCTTGAAGTATGAAATTTTGTAGATATTCAAAGGTTAGTGGTTATACGATTCAGATTATTGTTATGCTGCAGTGTAAGATTATTCGGTTAGCACATATCACCCTTGAAACACAAAAGAAAAAATAATGTTTCATTGATAGAATTATTATATCATTTATATTATGTTCAGCTTTTAACATTTAAAAATTGCATTATATTCATAGACATGGTATATTGTGTTTCTAATTTAATTTATCATATGTATAAATAATATCTACATGTTTTATGTTTCATCTCTTGCGAGTTTCAGCAGTAATTCAAGACATCATTCATGACATTTTGGCATTATGTAATATAATAATTTCAATCCCAACATGTACATTTAGTACCGATGAGACTAAAAACTTAATTAGCATCTCAATTTATATTTACCACTATCCATACTCATGTATGAGAAAGCATTTGAATACAAAACACGCGTGTGTGTATGCGTATAACATTTTCCTGTTACCCTTTTAGACCCATAAAACATTAATATTGTTTTAAAGTATTAAATATAGTTTTAATTTGCTTTTTTCGGTAGTTGTATTGTCTTGCAAAGATCGAAAATAAGTTTGCTCCATAATATTAAAATGAAGCTTGTTGTCTTTTAAAAGAGTAGCTATGTACAAACATGTAGATCGATTACTTTATTAATGCACTTCTAAAAATTATGGAAGGATCATGTAACATAACTTAGTTAAATTATATATTTTTCAATAAAACAGAATAACGTTTAAAAGACACTTTACTACATTCTAAGAAATAAAAATTGCAGTTTTTTCAAAGGTATGTAACTTTAAAATTATATAGTATCTTCAATGTTGTTTTAGGTATGAGACAAATAGGCAACGTTCTTCAGGCGGAAGTGCCCTGTCAAGTTTATGTCCAAAGCTGGTGGCCAGTGGAGGTGGTAGTAGCCAGGGTGGGATTAGTTTGGCAGTGGGACACTTAGCCTCTCAGGAAGGTGGAGGCTCATGTTCTGTTGTTACTACTCAAAGAATTCATAACCACACACATAATCATAAACGCCAAAGAAAATTGTCTATTGTTTCACAAGCTGGCACTAGTGCTCATAATAGTGGGGACCGAAAAGTTTGTATAGTTTTATATTAATCGCGGTGATATCAATTTTCGTAACAAATAATAATCGTGTACATTTTACTTAGGCATCAAATATAAGTCGTTCCTCTACAACAATTTGCAAAAAACAAATACGAACGCAGAGGAGTGATCATAGCGGGGATTCATTATCTATAACAACGAATGGAGTTGCGAGTAGCTCACCTTCTTCTAAAAAGAAAGTTTTGTCTGCACAGCGTATTTCTGAAAAATCGTCATCTCGGAATCTCAATTCACCATCTTTAGACAATGAAAATGAACGCAGCTTTAGCGATGCAGAAGAAGCTATTACAGCAACAGAAAATGTGTTCAGTATACCAGGTACTATATACATACGTACATAAATTTCATAGTATAAACTTGAAAATATCACGATTCATATTTTATTTTAATATGCAGGATCGAGTTCTACGCCTTCGACGCCAATTAATCGAGTGAAGTCGAAAAAATCGGATGAAGATGAGAAAAGTGTGGAATGCAGTATCAGTGAAGAAGGTGCTAAGTCGTCACAGAATGTATCAGATAGGAAAGTATCATTAGATTCTAGCGAGCAAAAAGTTATAGAATGTTCTGAATCTTCTAAAATTTCAAATATAACAAGAAAAATATCGGCAAATAGTATCGATGAAGAAACATCTACGCAAAATAAACAAAAAGTATTCTCTACATCTTCCATAAGTACGAAATATAGCAGCAGCGAGAACAAAACCGCAAAATCTAAAAATAAGTATGTTACAGAAAAATTAATCGAGCAGCAAAATAGTAAAAATTTAAAAGAGACAACTATGGAAAAAAGTATAGATACGTCTGTAACGTGCACGACTTCAGCAGTTAATATTAAAAATAATGATAAAACGAAACGGAAAATGTCTAGTGATTCTTCGAAGGCTACTGATATCGCGGAAAAGGAAGATGTGACGAAAGATTCTGAAGAAAACGTAAACGAGGATAAAAAGGACACGGAGCAACATGAGGAAGTGGTGAAAAGTTCAAGGTTTGTGACGTCAAAAGTGTCAGAAGAGATAGTGGAAACCGAGGGCAAAGATATGGAGACACAAAGAGGAGACGAAGAAGAAGAAGTGACGATATATGACGAAGATGACAATGGCACCAGTATCAGCGATATTGTTGCTGCACAAGCGCTTCATGAATCTCTGAGTAAATTAGGAAAAGTACCACCTTTAGACACAGAAATGGAGGATGTTAAAGACACGGATACGCAGGATGAGACGAAAATGGCGGATCATTCTCAGAAGGAAGCAGTCGCGCAGGAAGAAACGGTGGAGGGTTTTATTGGTCCTCTACTTGATGAAAATTTTAAAGCGGACGAAAAATTAACGCAAAAAACAATGGCAATGGAAGAAGTTCAAAGTCTATTGCAGAAAGTTAAAATTCAAAACGTCGAAGATGACGATGACGAAGAAAAAGCCATAGGTATATCACCGGATGGCAGATTTTTAAAATTTGAGGAAGAAATCGGCAGAGGCAGCTTTAAGACTGTATACAGAGGTTTGGATACTCAAACTGGCGTAGCTGTTGCTTGGTGTGAATTACAGGTGAGAAAAATAAAATCACGTATTTTGACATGGTGTTATAGTTGTAACACTTCGAAATGCATACTTTCTTCTAGGAGAAAAAATTGAATAAAACTGAAAGACTGAGGTTTCGAGAGGAAGCGGAAATGTTGAAAGGATTACAGCATCCAAATATTGTTAGGTTTTATGACTATTGGGAAGTTACACTAACACGTAGGAAATACATTGTACTAGTCACTGAACTTATGACTTCAGGAACATTAAAAACGTAAGTTAGATTCAAGCATTTTTTTTTTAATTCGATTACTGTTATTGCTATTCTAATTTGTTGTATATTTGTATACAGGTACCTACGACGTTTTAAAAAAATTAACCCGAAAGTAGTGAAGTCTTGGTGCCGGCAAATTTTGAAAGGCCTTAGCTTTTTACATTCTAGATCACCGCCAATTATTCACCGTGATCTGAAGTGCGACAATATTTTTATTACTGGTACCACAGGGAGTGTAAAAATTGGCGATTTAGGTCTTGCAACTCTTAAAAATCGAAGTTTTGCAAAGAGTGTCATTGGTACGCCTGAATTCATGGCACCTGAGATGTATGAAGAACATTACGATGAATCTGTTGACGTTTATGCGTTTGGAATGTGTATGCTTGAAATGGCTACTAGCGAATATCCATATTCTGAATGCACTGGGCCAGCGCAAATATACAAACGAGTAGTATCGGTAAATAATTTACTTAATATTAATTTCTATTTAATTCTACAGATTAATTACAGACGCTATTAATTCCCGTTTTTATTGTGCAGGGTGTCAAACCACAGAGCTACGATAAAGTAGAAAATCCAGAAGTACGCGAAATCATAGAAATGTGTATTCGGTTAAAAAAAGAAGAACGGCCACTGGTCAAAGATCTTTTAAATCATGAATTTTTCGCGGATGACGTTGGATTAAAATTAGAAATGGTTTCGCGAGATTCGGCTGTAGCAGACGCGGAACTATCTCGCGTCGAGTTTAGACTCCGGGTACTAGATCCCAAGAAACGTACCAACAAGCATAAAGAGAACGAAGCGATACAATTTGACTTTGATATCCAAGCTGACAACGCGGAAGAGGTAGCCTCGGAAATGGCTAAATCTAGCCTCATACTCGAAGAAGACGTTAAGGCTGTAGCAAAGATGTTAAAATCGCAAATCACTACTTTATTACGGGAAAGAGAAGAACGTAAAGCCAAAGAAGAAAAAGAACGTCTAGATAGAGAAGCAGACACCACTAGCACGGCCAATGAAAATCTATTGCAACAACAATTATTACTCCAACAAATGCAATTACAACAACAACTGCAGTCAAATATGGGCATTCAAATGCAAGGCCAAGTACAAATGCAATTACAACAGAACCAAATACCTCTTCAGTCGCAACAACAAATGCAACCTGCTACACAACAATCTCAGCAACATAATTTGCAACAGCCTCAACAACATAACTTGCAACAACCTCAACAACATAACTTGCAACAACCTCAACAACATAATTTGCAACAACCTCAACAACATAATTTGCAACAACCTCAACAACATAATTTGCAACAACCCCAGCAACATAATTTGCAACAAACCCAGCAACATAATTTGCAACAACCCCAACAACATAATTTGCAACAACCCCAGCAACATAATTTGCAACAACCCCA
>NC_071979.1:24043877-24114553 GCF_026283585.1 Hylaeus volcanicus
CAACATAATTTGCAACAACCCCAGCAACATAATTTGCAACAACCCCAGCAACATAATTTACAACCTCAACAAGTTCAATTAGTTCAACAACAACCTTTGATACAGCAACAAACATCAGTCGTTCAACCACAGCAAGCTCAGCAAATGCAACAAGTACCGCAAGTTTCGCAACAGCAAGTACAATATCAACAGCAGCAGTATCAGCAACAATTACAACAGCAGTACCAGCAACAACAGCAACAATATCCTCAGCATGTTCCGCAGAATTTAACGGCTACTTCTTCGCAGTGTTCTACTCCTCAGACTGTGCAAACTCAACCACAGTTTCCTCAAGTAACTCAACAAATACAACAGCAGCAACATATGCACCAACAACAGCAATATATACAGCTGAATCAAATGAACGTGCAGCAGCAGATGAGTCACCAAATACAGTCGCAGATGCAACCTCAGATACAAATTTTATCTCAACAACAACACGTACATCAACAGATTCAACAACCACAACAAGTGCAATATCCGCAACCACAAGTACACCATGTACAACAAGTACACCAACACGCAGTGGGTTCCGCATCCGTTCAAAATCAACAATTCTATCAACAAAGTACCTCGGGAAATTCAGGATACAACCCACAGCCTATATACCAACAAAACATATCTCAACAAATATATCATTCGTACACCAGTTCCAATCCTTCTGGACACGTTGAAATGTTATCATCCAGTCAACCCACAACCCAAATTTATCCCCATGCAAGTATTCCCGGAAGTTCAGCACCTTCAGCTTCGCAACCTTACATGCAGCAACAATCAGGACAAGTTCAAACCTCTGTACCATCCAACATTAATCTTCAAAGTTCATCATCTGCGACACTTATACAAAGTGCAACGACTTCCACTATTCCAAACATGCAGAACGCATCTACAATTCTTTCAAACAGCGGACACCAATCGCAATCCCAACAAAACGTTCTAGTTCAAATGCAATATCCACAAAATTCCAACGTCCCCACTTCTGTCCCTATGTCGTCTGGAATGAGTGTTCCCGTGCAATCAACGACAACATCGCAGCATCAGCAACATTTCGTTTCAACTACAGATCAGTGTTCTACTACAGAAAGATCATCTTTGCCTAAGCAAGATACAATGGATTCCATACAGTCTTTGCCACCAGATGTACCCTCTAATATTCAAGATCCAATGAATGCATCTAATTCGACTAATGCGAATGTTACATCTCAATCTACAGCGTCGAGCGACGGGTAGGTTTCGAAATTTCAGTTATTCTGAAGGGAGTTTCCACTTAAATATTTCATTGAATATTTCGATTTTGTAGAACAACTCAAGAAAATTCTGAGAACGTCACCTCTGAAAGGTGTAGAATAAGAAGATCTGGTACAAAGCGCAAAAAACCTGGTATTAAATTGACAGTTTTGTCTGTAAGCAGTGGTGAAGGGCAATCGGTGACTGTTGAATGTCAGCTAGACACTAGCAAACAAAAAACTGTGACATTTAAATTCGATAGAGACGACATGGTACCTACAGATATCGCTAACAATTTGGTAAGCACCCGATACTACTTTAAATGTTACTATTACAATAGATAACAACAGAAATTTATATTACTGTTTTTTCTTATCTTTATTGCAGGTTGCCGAAAATTTATTACCTCAATCCCAATGTGAAACATTTGTAGAATTGATAGAAGATATCGTTAAACAATTACGTTTGGATCCTACACGGGCTTTACCTTTAGTGGCACATGGTCCACCGGATCAATCAGCCGGTGGTAGTCCAGTTACTAGCCGTCGACCTAGAGATCGTGACCACAGTCTTGATACAGCTAAGGTAATGGTTTTCTTTTTATCGTCGTTTCGTGGAATGATTATTAATAAACCCGAAGATCTGAAATGTTTTCAAAAATGAGTATCGTTAATAGTGTTATTAGTTGCTATTTAAGGATTCGATACACAAAAGTCCATAATACGTATCACAGGACTGTTTTACTTCTAGAGAAACGATCATTAAGAGTAATTGTCGTCAAATTTTTTGAATATTATTTTCCATAATGGAACTATATACTTTATAAATTTCGTGTTAGAATAGCGTAATGCGGTCTTGTGCTCCAAATGTGTATCTCATGACCTCGCAAAAAAAAAAAACAAGGGTATGCATATAATTGGTGTGTATCGTTTTGGACGCAGCAGGTGAGACATGGCTCGCTAACTCGTCAAAGCAGCCACCGATCGTCGTACAAAGTCCATCGTAGACACCGTTCGGTGAGTTCATCGTCCCCGCCGTACCCATTCCCGTTTCCTATATTTCGTCATACAGTCGTGGACGTTTGTACATCCTTTTTTTATTCACGATACATTGTGTTCGGACGTTTGTGTATCTTTTTAAGGCACAGCAATTTCATATGACGACATTTCCTGTGTTTTATAAGTTCATCCGCATAGGCAATTCATAATACGATCTTTGGAGTATTTAAATAAGGTGATTCATGCTTTTATTTTTAGTGCTCTTAATCCTCACACCTAATTTTTACTCAGAAAGCGTTTCAGGAAGATTATATTTCTTCATTAGAATATGATCCCTGTTAGTACTAATTGTCATACATTTGTATAAATCACTGTATTTCAGAGAGTTCTGTATGTATAAACCCTGAATAATGCAAACTGCTATGTCAACACAGACAAACAATTTTATATTCCTTGAAATAGCATTTATTCGAACAGATTTCGCTAAAGGTAGTATCATTTTGGTATAGATGTTCATCATTTAGATATACGTACTTTTGTTTTCCTTCAAACGTGTTATTTATTGTAATTCTATTTAGGTTATACTTTGTAATTAATTATTTAGTTTAGCTTTGTTTTGTTCATGTGTATTGCAATCATTTCGTGATAAAGCCTATCATTTTCAATTAAGCAATTATATATTATATGTTTCCAGAGAGACGAAACTTCGAACACCTCTACCCCAACAAAATTATTGCCGATCGATCAAATTATTTCTCACATTACGAGTGCCTCTACGGAAAAACAGCAAAATGTCCAAACACCTGACAGCCAAGTGGGTCCTGAAAGTACATCAGCTGAAGCATCCAGACGGTCATCTACCTCCACGCAAAATACAGACACTTTAACGCCGACTAATTTACCAAGCGATCCAACTGATACTCCAGAAACTGTAGTCCCTATGATAAATGCGGACACAGGTTTCGAAGTATATCAGTTGCCCAAGGATGATATTTCTAAGTCTTACCAGAGCTCGACATCGTACGTTCAAAATCAAATACATGACGCAGCTGGAAATCAATCGAGCGAATTATCAAAAGAATCTGTAGTTCAAGATACAATTGAACTTCAAGAAAAGGAAGCAAACAAAGAAGCGCAATCCGACCCCACATCTACGGAAGTGGCTGCACTGACTGCACCACCTCCGATGCGAAAAATTTCTCGCTTCTTAGTCAGTCCTGTAATCGAACAGAAGGTTCTTGGAAATGAAGAAGAATCAGTTACAACTGCAGACAATACAGATAAACCTAATGTTTTGGCAACGCAACCGAGTTTATTAACACAGTCCAGTGTAGCTGACGAAGGACAATTAAAGCACGACGATTCGGAAGTAAATATTTTAGAAACGCAAGCTGCACCCATTCCTGAAAAGTCGAACGTTGAAACGATTATACAGAATGTACAATATGTCGGGGAACAAGTAGATAATGCTCAACCTTTGCAAACAGGACAACAAACGGTTGGTATTCAAAGTACTGTGCAAGGACAAACGATGCAGCCTATGCCACAGATTCAGCAAAATATTAATGCTATGCAATCTAGTCCACATAGTGTAATTATACCAGCATCAACGATAACGCATCAATCATCTCAACAAATACAACCCGCTCCTCAAAACATCGTGGTTGCATCGCAGAAAGATTTGCAACCTCAAGTTTCTTCGAACAGCGTCAATTTACAGGGACAGTATCAGAATCAGCCTATGCAGTCTAATGTTTTATTGCAACAGCAACAAATTACTGTGCAACATAATTTAACGCAAATGCATATTCAACCTGAGCATCAGCATCAAGGACAAATGCAAGCTCAACGACCGTTGCAGCAATTCCAGTCTCAACAAATACCGCAGCAACATCAACAATATGTAATACTTTCCGGGCCGATACAACAGTTGCAACCAACTGCGATTGTAGACGAAAGAAACCGCAGGATTTCTAATATTTCTACAACGTCGAATTTATCTACGGATTCGCAAATGTCAGAAACGGCTAATCTTACAGATGACAAAAAACAATCAATGGTTGCACCTAGTACATCTATGCATTCTGTGCAGCAACATGTTCAACTACTTCCGCAAGAGGGGTCAAATATTACACCTCTTTCTCAGACTGTTTTAGAGCCAGTTCAACAACTTCAAGCAGCTCCTCAAAATCTAACGAATGTTCCGACGAACACATCTGCTCCTGTTTCAGTTCCTGCTCACCAAGTCCCTGCAGAAGTTGCTCCAAAAGTTGCACTAAAAACGAAAGAAGTGTCATCAACACTTCCAGACTTAGCACAAAATTTGGCGAATATACTTTCAAATCCTAAATCAAAATCTACAACGCCTCATTGCTTGACTAGCCACGAACAAACGCCGATTCCAAACGTTGCAACAGCTACAGTACTCGAATATAAGCCTACTCTTCAATCTGAACAGTATTTTCAACCTATTCAACCCGAAGCAAGTCAAATGCAAATGCCATCGCAATTACAACATAATTATCAAACAAATATAGCGCAGCAAGGAATTTCACAAACGTTTCAAATTACTCAGCAGTCTCATCAAACACAAATACCTTCGCAACAAACAATGCAGTTGAATGCAGCTCAACAAATGGATCCACAGTTGCAAATGTCGCAACAAGCTTTTCAAGGAATAGCGGTTCAAGCGTTATCCTTGCAAGGGAAGTGGGTTCCTGCCACAAATCAAACTATTATGCAACAGACTGTACCAATAAGACTTACTCAACAAACTGTACCACCATTGCTACAAACTGTCCCTACACAACAACAAATTATACAAGATACACAACATTTAGAAAGTTTTCCTACACCTGATCAGTCTCAATTACATTTAAAACTCCCAGATCAACAACTCTTGGGAAAAACAACGGAAGCTGAAAATCAAGATTTAACTAACTCTACTGGGTGCGTACATTGCAGTTAAGAAAGTAAATTTTTACAGAATTCTATAGTTTATATAATTCTTTATTTTGTTTATTCATTAGGCGCATTAGTACAGAATATCATCTACTATCGGAAACCGAGAATTCTAGCCACGACGTAACTCCTGAACACACGATCGTTGAATCTGTAGATTCAGGATTATTTACGCAAAACCAGATATTACAGCAACATCAGCAGCAGCAACATCGGAAACTTAGTCAACAAAATTCTTTAGACAAAGTCTCAGATGCAACTATTGGGACAACTGGTCCAGGTGGGACAGGTCCACAGACGATAGCGGATCTCCACCAAAAACTTGTGCAGCTAACAAATCAACCGTCCGAAGCACTTAATGTGGGCACACCACCTATAAGTTATCCAGCCACCCCTCATAATCATCAAATAATAGGAGGATACGATGCATATATGCATTCTTTGCAGCAGAAGCTTGTTAACATTGGTATGCCAATCTCAACTACGCATGGAATTGTAAGTATAAGTTATTCTTTAAAAATACATAGCAAATTAATCATTTGATGATTATCTTATTAATACAAATAATTCATTGTAGGGACCTTTATCGCCTCAGACAACAATACATTCTTCAACTTCCTTAGCCGATTCAAATGTTACAACAAATGTTGAAAACTCCGTTTTAGGCCATGAAACCTCCATTCATCAACTTGCACTGTCTCAAACCGTAAGTTTCGTATTAACAAATTAAAAAATAAGACTAATAAAAAGTAATATTATAAATTTCAAATTTGTTTATTAAGTAGTTTTCTTATTATTGAAAATCATCTTATGTGTGTAGCATGTAGATTGCTCCCTCGATAGTCCAACGCCGGGAGTAGGTCCTTCGGGATCGGAAACCATGAGTCCTAGTAAAGAGAGTATAAAAGTTCGAACGCAGAGGCCTGGTTCTCGTCTCCAGGAACTAGAACAGGAATTAGCAAAGATTCATCACAGAGGCTCGATTCTCTCAACAGCTTCTCCACAACCTTTGACGCCGCCCGTCTCTGCTATTACTTCTACTCAAATGCAGCCATCGTTGCAGTCTACTCAAAATTTATTAACCACTATTCCACCCGTAACGACTGTACTTGTTGCCAGTGTTACCCACAGTGTCGTCACCTGCCGCTCCGACACGAACACCCCCGTGCTAACAGAATCTCAGGATAATGCTTCTGAGGTATGTGTACATTTAAATAATTGCGCGTCAATGTCTACGATAATAGATTTCCGAAAAATAAAATAACTGTGCGATTTTGATAGAAGGTTAGTACAACTCAACCTGTTAGAAAAATATCAAGATTCGTGGTTTCCAAGGTCGCAGGTCCTCCAAGCAATGCTGCCACATCAACTCAACAACACCACACCGAGGATTCAAAGACTTATCACGCGGAGGACGCACAGGGTAAGCATTCTTGAGTATACATTTTCATTGCTTAAATATTTTAAATAATTTCTTAGTTACAGGTACATTGGTACAAGTAGTTCATAGTCGCGAAGGTTCTATTCCACCCACGCAACCTACTCAACCCATTAATGCTCCTTTAGAAGTGAGTATCTCAATTGCAAATATATTTACTATCAAACACATTAATAATATTTTAACGAAACATCGATGTATTACTTTCAGCCAATGGAAAAAGATGAAAGATTTTGGACATTGACGCCGAGCGAAGAATATCAATTGCTCATAAAAAAGTAGGTTGATTTCTGTAAGAGTCAAATGATCACGTTTTACGAGAATTACGAACTAATCTGATTCTTCTGTAGGCAAACAATGGAATTGGAGACATTGCAGAGAAGACACAGGGAAGAATTGGAACGTTTCCAACAACATCAATTACAATTACTGATTCAGCAGCAACAACAAGCAAGTGCACTTCATCAGCATCATCATCAACACCATCCGGTACTTTATCACACCGTCGCGACTAGTCTGGCGGGTGAGTAATTATTTTTCATTTGCGATCGATTTCTCATTAATTCGTATTATCCGTACAATTTCTATCGTCTGTTATAATGATGTGATCTTTTTTATTTAATACAGGACAAACTAGACTTCCAGGTACAGAAGACTATTTAATGTTTAATACAACGCCTCAAACTCCATTGCAAAAAGCATCAAGTAATTATCCAGACACCGATGAAACGTTACGATTAGCTATGCAAAAATTAAAGCAAACTCCTTTGCAACTACAACCGCAGCAGGCGACAGCTGGAATACCACACGCTTACGTTATTCCAATTCCAGTAGTGCCTTCTGAAACTATGCAAAATATGCCCTCGCAGCAATCCAGTAGTTATACAAGTGAAGTAGGAGAATCGTTTGATTCAACGCATAATTCGGCAATTATAAATTCAGCTCAATATCAGTTCGCACCTATTATACCGGATGGAACGAATATTGCGGTGTCCTCCACTGGATCATTAGTCACGCCTATTCCAATATCGAGTTCGACGGGAAGCGGGGGTTACATCCAATATCACGAGAACCAACCAGTACCAAACTTTCAAACTTTTAGCTGTACACCACACGGCGGTTTCTTTTTACCAGCTGGCTATCGACTAATATACGCTCCACAGGGGGCGTCTCAGTCTCAACCAGCTACGCCAGCCACTCCGCACATAGGAAATTCTCACGACGGTACACCGCCAGCAGAACCGTTACATACGAATACTGATAATTCAACTGCTCCTCCTTCTCATACCGATCAATAACGTAACTTTCAGCAAACTATATTCTACTATTTTGAATTTATTCGTTCTCGTAATACATTCTTAACTTAACTTGTTGCCCTTATCCACTAGGTATGAGATCATACATTATCATTACAATTGTTATCCTAATATAGTTTTGCTAATACGTATATTGCTACCCTCGTTCTCGCGGGTGTGTATGCAGGGAAGAAGCGAATGAAAGTATTTAGGATGTATATTCGATATTGTAACATCCACGCGTTAATCGCTAAAATATTTTCGCTGTATAACCGCGCGAGCATTATATTAACATTTGATATGTGCCTCGCAGCAGACAAAAAAAAATCAATTCATACGCGGAGAATATTTTGAACGAACGAATTAAATTTCTGAACGAGAAAAAGATAATGAAGAATGAATTTACATTAGAGGCCTTTACATGTACTGTGCTTATAATAGTTGAATATCCTTGTTTAGTAAAAATGCTTATCGAAAAACTTATTCTGCTCTGAATTCTTTAATAGCACAGTCTACATTAGTACAGGCCTCAGCTAGTCTTACGACCGAAATGGCTCACAGCCATTCTGCTCGATGTATATGTATAACTGTTAATGTATACTGGATGCTTTGAAGAAAGAATGTATGTTCATGTGTGTATGTATATGACTGCAGGAGTCAGATGGAGAAAAATATGATTAATATAGTCACTGTTATGCTTTAATGTATTTCTAGCGATTTTACCTACTTCTATTAAAAAAGTCATGTGTTACTAGTTAGCAGTCCCATGTATCTTATCTAATATTATATCGACTACTACCTTTTTTTAGACTCCATTATCAATATTTTTGTTATCGCATATTTAATTTATCGAAGTTTCAAATAGTTTCCCAACAAAATTGGCATTTCATTTTTAACTTGTTGGAAAATATGTTTACATTGTCCATTCCTTTTGAATCTTGTAGGAATTTTATTACTTTACAATTTCGTTTCTAACGTTTAAATTATATCTAAAAATGTTGATGATAATCATCCTAGGTATTGAGAGTCTAATAAAAAAAAAGCTCAATAGAAACATGGCATGGGTATCAAATTTATATTCGTTTTAATGATATCAGAACATGAAATCATTTAATGTTTGGTTCACATCCTAGGAAATATGTTTTAAAGTTTCATCTGTGCTATCACATATTGCATTTTGCAATATAGTTAAGAATAGCTTGTTTGTATAACTACAAATATTACTACTGTTTATTGATGATTATAATGTTATCATTATTTCGTTCAAATAATTGCAGTCCGCGTCGCTTTTAATGTTGCGAGTTACTACTGCTTCTGACATGAATTTATTGTTGTCAGTATTACAGTTACGAAAACTATTTTCAAACTAAATATGAAATTTTTCTTACGATCTCCAATAACTATTATACAGTTCATGATCATGTACAGATCAAGTTCATACATTTTTAAAAGTTCTTTCTTACATGCATTACTTGTACGTTTTACATACTATAATTTTATTGTGTTCTTAAATTTTTCTGGAAAACAGAATAAATATAATCACCAATCCTAGTATCCAGTTAATCCACCTGGTAATAAATTCATGTGGCTGTTGAACGAAACATTATAACAGATGATTGTGCGTATTTCTCATGGAAATACATTACAATTATTCTTATATAGTTACTTTTAAATAAATTTAATAGATAATACTCAAAAAGAACGTGTAACTTGTAATACTTAATTGTACATACATTCATTTACTGTTAGGTGGATTGGCTTTTAATGAAGATGCAGTTTCTATGATCGATCATTAATAAAAGCCGACTATTTAATTTTTTTTTATATAAACTGTGTTTAGTGTAATGATTTACAGTGATATAGTTTGGTAAATATTGTTCTTCTTTTTAATTTTACAAGCTTATTCATCAAACGCGATGAAATACGAACAGACAATAGAATGAAAATTATTTCATTAACATTACAATGAACTATGTCCTTCTAAATATATTTTGTATAATATGATTTTAACTGTATTTAGTATAACAATAATACGATTGGAGTAATTTTTTTTGTAAAACATTCTTATTGTTTTACCAAAGAGTACCAAACAGTACTGTTACATATGAAGGAACAATTCAATATAAATTCATCACAATTCTTTTCTACCAATATGGCATCTAACTTGATGGAATTGAACTTAGTATATTCAAACTTAGGTATCACGATATATTTTTCAGAAAATATGACAAAAAAAAAGACAAGTAAAAGATATTTTGCTACATTTTAAAATTCACACACACTTTAGTACATATTGATGGATCAGAATTCAATGAACTAATTTATTCAAATTATTTATTTCACAGATTCACGTAATTAATTGCAATATATATATATATATAATCAAATGTAGACAATTTGTTGATTTATATATATTGTATGTATCATATAAGTACATTATTTTAAGCTTATAAATATGTTGCATGATATTTTAAAAATGCAAATGTGAAAAACAGATGTTCTCACATTATGAGACTATGAGTTACTAAGGACTTGTTTTAAATCATACCAAATTTTTTGCTCTTTCATACGTGATCGTAAAAAAAACGATAATCTTGTCTCGTAAAAACAAAATTATCAAATTTATCTAGAGATTGTAATGTTAAAAAATTACTTTGAGTCAAGATTAAAATTCAGCGATTAAAGACAAAAAAAATGTATGTAATTAATACGAAACGTATTGACTTGAATTCTTAAATTTCTTGTATTAGTATTTAGTTATCTTGCTTATAATAAAAATGAAAAACATGAAAATTGTTTATATAAAAATAATCGAAGAGCTTTCCTGTGCTGACTAGTACATAAGTTCATAGATGCTTTAAGACTTGTGTAAGCTGTGTTGCGTGGGATTCTATGAGAAGTTTTATAAAGACTGATTAGATAAAAGATGCATCAACATTCAACAAGTTGCAAATCGATGTAAAATTAATTTAAATCCTTTACTTATGTAAAAAGGAATTATAATTGACAGAGGTATATGAATTTTCGTTGACACAAACTTTTTCATAATTTTAGTCAATTAATGCAGAGGAACTTGGAATGATTTATATGATTGTGCTCAGAATGATATCATCTTCCATTCCTTAATGATGAAATAATTGCATTAAAATATAGCTTATGATGTTAATTAATGCATTGTATATTTGTGAAAATTTATGAATATATTACGTAGACAACAATATAAAATTTTTTAATTGGTATAGTAAGTACTATATCTTGAATTAATACATTTTATGTTACATAATTATTTTTAAACATGCAAAAATATAGACATACAAATCCTATTGTGTGAATTCAATTAGATATATCAAACACGTACATTACAAGTAGCTATAATCCAAATGAAACAATTAAAGAATTTTATTTATAAGCATTTATTTTTTGAACTTATATTTTTCTTCACATTAATTTAATGCACATGATAATCTTATATCATATGGTTTTTACAATTTATACCTTTATCTTCCATTTCCTTTTTAGTTCTTTTCTATTTTATACCTTACTTAAGTGTTATATCGCGCTACTAATGCAACTAAATATCATTGGCATACAAAAATAGCTTATTATAACTTGTATATATAATGTAAAACTATAAATATTACTCTTATTATTATCAGATATTGATTACAGAAAAAAATAAATGTACTACTTTTAAAATGATTCAAGTAATCGCATAATTTCTTAAATGTTTATTGCAAGATGAGCTATAAACATTAAAAAAATCATGCATTCTTTGAATCGACTTAAAAGTATTTAGTTCATTTAAGTTTATTAGTTCCAAAGAAATTTTTATGAAAATGTAAAACTTTAAATTACTCAACTCCAGTCATTTGAAGCATTTTCTTCCTTAACTTTAAATGTGTCAGATATCCTGTAATTCAAATGAAATGAGTTACTAATAAAGTACACAGAATAATCCAAAGTAATATATTGTATGTATATCATGTATGTATGTGATTTGGTAGCCTGTCCGAGCACTCAGCCTCAATGGACCATAGGTAATATATTACTTAAAATACAAAAATTGATTAGATGAAATAGAAGGTGAAAGTAGCTATTGTAATATAGGATCTATAATTGATTATTTGCAATAGGAGAAAAGTGACTTTACTATTCCTTTGTATCTTTATTATTAAAAATTATAGAATTATCAATTCACGCTAGGTTGAATTACTACAAACTTCTTCACAATCATAAATATTAAACTATATGTCAGAGTACTTTTCAAGTAGCGAATCGTACTTAATTAGAGTCAAACGTATAATATACTTACTATGTGACGAATTCCGGAGAGGCATGCAATCATAATGGTTGCAAAAGGTTTCGACGTCGTGCATAAGCACCCATGCAAGCAAAAAATCCAACAATTCCGATGATCAATCCGAGAATCAGTGCCAAGGTATCTCCGAAATCAAACCCTGACGAAGCCGTCGCAAAATCAAACGTCGCGAAAATAGCGAGCAGGGAGTAAATCCACATCTTTTACTATAAAAAAAATAGCTGTACTTAAACGTCGTAGTAAATAACCTTTACGACAATTCGCTCTGAATAAATACAACACTTTTATACAACAATCACAGGTCTCATATATTCGTTAATATTATAGCTCACTATGAAGCTCTTGCTGCTTCTTTCGTTTCACATTATTGTCACACTGCACAAAAAATGAAGAACGTTTACAATTATCTAATTATTCAAAGGAAACGATAGACTGATCAGTACTAGTGTTACATATTCAATTTTTATTTACTAGTAACGCGTTGATACTGTTTTGAAAATTGTATGGAGCAAAACAGTATTTCAATTTGAGTACGATGGATTAGAAAAAGTAAAATAACCTACTCGTTACGTAGAAGGTATATTATGCTATAATATACGCACCTCTAATGATAACTGTTCGAAACTTCAAATCGCTTCAAACTAATCGAGATAATGTCGATGTGAGATTGTTACAGAGTTTAATAAACTTAGGATATATTATTACGCATATATTAGGGGATAGAATAAGTTTGCGTAAAATGCAATAATTATGACATTGAGACTTAGTTTAATGGAAATGCAATTATTTCATTCCAAGAATCGTGTGGCTCGTCTTAGAACACAAGAAAGTTGTCTTCTGTAAGAGACAATTTATAAAGCATAATTTGTTTATTCGTTTTCAATTACGTTGCATGAAATGAATATCATTATTCTTTTTCTCAAAACTAAGAATTTTCTAAAATTCTGTCTATTTCTCTTATAGAGAATTTTTAATCATTTCCATGCAACATCCAGCATGATCCAGCAGACAAATGGGCAAACCCACATGACTACGACGAAAGTCCATTGGTCCACTGTATTTCCAGTAGCGTATCATAGACCTAGCATATATCTACTTGACAAATGTATTTTAAACATATCTTTACTTATAGTGTTTTATTTGATATCTTTACATATTTTCTCTTATTAACTCTCATTCCAGAATCCTAATTATTAAAGGGCTGACAGCAAAGGCGATATTTAACTATAAATTACAATGTGAATACTCAAAGAAAATTCTGTTATTCTCGATTTGTTTAGTGCTACAAAGTACTAAACTCCTCAAAATACTCGTTGGTTCTCAACGTTTAATTAGGTTCGATAAATTTTAGTCGAGCCTTTCGACAATAGTGAGCCAATCAACAGACAAACATACAGAGTGTCCTAAAAATGTTGTAACATCTTGAAAGGGGTGGTTCGGGAGGTGATTTGAAACAAGTTTTTCCTTAGCGAAAATGTTGTCCGAGGCTTTGTTGAGGAGATATTAACGGAAAACACTGACCAATCAGAGCGCGAGTATGCCGGTGGAGAGGCCGCGGTAGCGTATGAGCGTGGCCGCCTAGTCGCTCCAACGGTATCCGCGCGCTCTGATTGGTCGGGGTTTTCCGTTAATATCTCCTCAACGAAGCCTCGGACAACATTTTCGCTAAGGAAAAACTTGTTTCAAATCACCTCCCGAACCACCCCTTTCAAGGTGTTACAACATTTTTGGGACACCCTGTATATAATCGCCTGTCGTAGAATCTAGGTTGGACAATTTGTGAATGCAGCGACACAACCTAATAGTGACGTTTAAGGTTCAGCTTCGTGGTGTTTAAGGTGGCGTCACTTGCTTGCTGGGGAAGTATAGAGACAGATATACTAGCGCATATCGACCGAGCAAAAACAATTTTTTCCAACGTTGCTTACAATATTTCAACTATTTAAGACAGGTACAGTGAACAAAATTGTGCACATTGTTGTTCTTTCCTTGGCTCATGTTTTTCCCATCTTAACGTGTTAACGTGTACCTTTTCAAGGAGATAATCACTGTCATTTTGTAGCCATTTTGCTATCCGTTGATAAATGCAAGACATTTTCGTACCGACAGGTGAACCGCGTACTTCTTGTCACATATAAAATCTTATGGTTTTATCAGGATACTTGAAACGATCATTTTAATGTAGAAATCATTCCTTCGAAGCCGCAATATCATGTTAAAGGATTTCGTATCTATAAAGAATGTGTACGAAATGCACGCTCGATGCAGAATCCTCGAATGCCCGTGTAAATCAGTTTGAAAAGAAGTATGGATGAACCTGAAGGACGAACACATTTAGGATATACTCCTCTTTTATTAATATTTTATTAATTTTGTTTTATAACCGTACAATTGTAAATATTGCTCATCTATAAATGGAATTAATGTACGAGTTATATGTAGGCTCTCTACATACATAGAAGTATTTTGTAGTTAATATGAAGTTTATCGTTAATAAAAGGCTGCATGTATTATACTCCTTATAAAGGTACATCCTATCTTTTAGAAGATCTCGAGTGAATTAGAATTGTTTTAATCATTTAAGGTACATACTTTGTCAACCGAATGTAGACTTTATAAAGTTTATTGTAAAAGCTATTGGTTCTCTTTCTATCCAATAGTAATAATCATTTGCTTATATGTAATATCTTGTTGAATGCATAGTTATAATATTAATTTTTGTACATTGGTATATAATTGTATGTATGTAATATGTAAAATTCTCTTATCAGAATAAATAATATTATTTGTCATCTTTCAAAATTATATTATATATTATATATTATAAAATTATATTATAGGTTGTACCGTAAATGTATAAAGTACACTCTTTTTTAAGCGCCACTTGGACAACAATATTTAGTTCAAATCTACTATGGAACAGTCCCACGAAATATTAGATACAATAGAAACCAACAGTGATAAAAGTGTGATAGAATTATTAAAAAAAGCAATTTCACAAGAAAACATCATAGTAGAGTCAGAAACTACAGAAGATTCTGAAACAACAGAAATAGAAGAAATTATAGAAATAATAGAAGAAGTAGAAGAGGAAAGCGAAGAATCATTGGAAGCCGATGATCCTCTGAAAGGAATCAGTGATAAAGATGATGAAAGAAGTACAGAGAGACTGCAAAATGATCTGTATGATCGAAGTTCTGAAATGGAACTTTATGGTTTGGAGGAAAACAATTCAGTTGTGAAACCACACTCTGAGAATGAAAATGAAAGAAGATATCGTTCTCATATGAGCAGTGGTAAACAAGTTATAACATATGATGTAGATGAAGATTGGCAAGATGAAGATATGGATGAGGAGGAAAAATCTGAGCAGGATTCAGACACTATGGATCATTGCATAGAATATTTACGAGGACAGAGAACACAACACAGAGATAGAAAATCTATAAATAATCAAACAATTATTTTTCCTTTACAAACAAATAGATCAGAATCCCGAGATAATGTAGAATTGCCAGACAGAACAGAGAAATCTAGGTTAGGTCAAGATTTAAAAAATAATGTAAATAATGATGAAAATGTTGATACAAGCATAAGTCATGAAATTGTGAAGAATGTTGAAAATAACTTGCTGTATACTGTCCTTGGTACAAAGAAACAAAACACTGTCAAAACACTGCAGGTTGACAAGCTCTCAGATGCCCATTTCATTAAGGTTTGTACAGTTTTTATATTAATAAGAATAAAAATTACAATTGTTAATATTACTTCTAAATATAAAGTCCTTATTTTTAGATGGAGCAGTTGGATGAAAACACCATACCAATCGAAGGAACGATTTATTACGAAGGAGACAACATAGAAGCCTTATATGTTGCACAATCCGTAGATGATAACGAACGTTATCCATACAATCCTGTGCCAATGGAACAAGATGAGCAAGCACCTGAAACGGTTCATTCGGATGCCAATCAAAATCCAGAAAAAGAGAATTCTCAGGTATTATTTTTGAAGTGAAAAATTAAAAATATTTTTCAATATCATATAATTCTAGTATGATATAATTTCGACTAATTTTATTTTAGGACCAAATATTTTTACACGAAGACGAAGAGGGTCAGCTATACTTCAAAGACGACACTGGGACTTTACAGCCAGTATATTTAACCGAAGATGGACATTACGCTATCGCAGAAAACGGTGTTGATCCCATTAGCCGAGAATCACAAGCTAAATCTCAACAAAATGCTAGACAAATCAAAGAAGAATCGTATGTTCTACCAGATATCGACCCCAAGTTCCCTCCCAGTAACACACAGGTATTTTCAATAATTTCTGCAAAACGTACTCGACAGAATTTCCCTATTTTCATTTTTACTACCTTTTAGAACTCTGCAGTGTCTGCTAACGATCTGGAAAGTGAGGATAATACAGTGACCATTTCTCTAATCATATCCGAGGATGAACACGGACAGAAACGAACACAAGTCATTATACCAACAACAGATAATTTAAAATGCGATATTTGTAATAAAAGTTTTAAAACTTCTTTCCAATTACTTCGACACAATAGACTTAAACACGCCCGTGAAGAAGATGTTACAACAAGAAACTTCCCATGCGACTTATGCCCGAAAAGGTGATTTCTTGTGAACAATATAACTTTCATATATCTATATATGTTCGTTTTACGACTGAAAATAATTGATTCCTTTTATTAAAATTGTAGATATCCAGATCAAAATTCTCTAGCTCGTCATAGAAAAACTCACACTGGTGACCGACCGTTTCAGTGCCTCGAGTGTCATAAAAACTTTCCAACGTCTACCGCTCTACGTCGGCATTTAACGCTTCATAATTCACAATCTCGACCTCTTCCGTGCATTTACTGCGGTCGTCGCTTCGTAGAGAAAGCTAGTCTGGTCAAACACGAGCAGTCACATTTGGCTGACGATCAGCGGAGCCACACATGCGATGTATGTCATAAATCATTCTTACATGCAACTGATCTGAGTCTACATAAAAAGAATCATGATCCCGATAAGAAATTTGACTGTGAGGTTTGTGGTCGAGAGTTCAACCGATTGAACAATTTGCAGAGACATATGATGGTACATCAACAAGTACGTATGATAAATACGATCTTAGCGTTTAAATCTTTCGGGTCTCGTACGAGAAAAAGGTTCAATATATAATTTGACATTTCTCATATTTTCTGCAATTTGTCGCATCACGAAAAATATTAATATAATTCCAAAAAAGATTTTCCATTTCGAAAATTTTTTTTTAATACGAACAATTCATTATTGTGACACGTTTCTTTTTATTTATGAACTTTAGCAAGGAGCAAACGAGGAAATACTCTCTTGCGACGTGTGTGGCATCACGTACAAATTCATGAGCTCGTTGACGAGGCATATGGTGACGACGCACATGAATCCAGAGAAACTGAGACAACAAGCAGCTGAACAACGGAGGAAACGGGAGAATAACTATCGTCGTTATTTAGAAAATCGGAAAATGTACGATACGCAACATTCGGGGGGATTCGTCGCAAAACGCAATTACCAACATAATACGCGTTCCCTTAGCGGTAGTAACGAGGAAGCGGCCTGATTTGCATTTTTTAAAAGTCATTCGACTATCGAGAAAAGTACCATGATAAAACCGTGATTTCCAAATGAAAAAAAAAGAACGAGAGAAATAGAAGGAAAACAGTATGATAAGTCTACGCGTGATGTAGTGGATATTCGTGTATCATTTTACTGCTATAGCGACAATAGATGTGCATTTAATTTAATAAATATATAAACAGTGTATTATCTTAAATGTTCGTGTACCTACATATCTTTACAAAAATTCATGAAAGATTACTTGTGTGTGCGTGTGTGCGCGTGCGCGCGCGTGTGTATTCTAAATAAGATATGTATATATAAATATATTTCATTTTCATTATATACTAGGTATGTATATTATAAACATCATTGTTACACAATGTTTTAATATATACATATTTTATTGTAATTTGTATGCTCTTATAGTTATGTAATAATAAAGGTAAGTACAAAATACTACAAGAGTAGAAGAAGAAAATTTGAGTATCTGATATTTTAGTAAGTTCTTCTCCTGATGTTTAAATAAGTAAAACTAACGTTCCCTTTCGTTTTTATATAATAATTATGAAAAATAATACTGCAAAGTTATGTTTCTGTGCGTTATACAGTTTCAACTATTTTCAATTTGTATAAAAATATATAACTGTAAAAGTAATTGTATAAACTGATTAAATATAGACACACAAGTAAATAAAGACTATGTCATTTTTGGATAACATAGAAGTAGGAATAACAGATTAGATAAGAATTTTCATTTATCTACAACAGCTCTACTAACCACATGTGTTACTAATATGTTTTATTATTACTACTGTATCACATGATAAACATTTATAAGAATATGTGATAATAACATTTGTATGTGTACATATCTATAAAATGTATTGATCGAATCAAAGTATCACAATGATGGCCAGTGATCGCAATCAAGTGGTCAAGTGTCTCTGCTTTGCAGTAAAGTAAAAACGTGTCATTTTCCTAAAACACAAGTTTATTTAATATCTTTTGTCATCTACTAGTGACCAAAAATAGTTATAATAAGGCAGTACTTAAGTCGCAAAAAAGTAATAAAAATGTTGAACATTAAATAAAGCCATTGAAAATAAGATTTTTTTTTAATATTTCTAGGTTACTTTATTTAATCACATGAGTGGCGCGCATGAATAAGAATGTTAATTTCGATACGTGCAAGTTTCAAAATTATGTATTGATGATTTGTTAATAATTCTGTACGATTTTAAAGCTATATTTGTATTTTATAAAATATAGATTGTATTATGATAAATATTAGGAATAATTGATAAGTACAAGTGTATTATATAACAATATATGTAAATTTCAAGTTTGTGTAATTTAAAATTAATTGTTACATGTTAGAAATACTTATTTATTACAGATACTTAATTTTTCTGTTGATCAAAGTCCATGATTTTTATTAATTACTGTTAACATGGAGAAGCATGATGCATTGTTACAAGTACATTTAGAAAGGCCAATGTATGAACAAGAAGCTTTAAATGAAGATTATAATTATGAAATGCCAAATATATCTGGTACTTGGAAGAGAATATTTTTTTAATTTTTATATAGTAATTGACTAAACATTGACAATAATTATTTTGTTTTAGTTTTCAAAAACACCATACATGCTTTGAAATCTAAGAATTGGAAATCATGCATGACATCCACAATTCCTTCCATAAATTGGTTGAGAAGTTACAATTGGAGAAAAAATATTATCTCTGATATAATTTCTGGTTTAACTGTAGCAGTTATGCACATTCCTCAGGGCATGGCTTACGCGCTTTTGGGAAATGTACCACCAGTAGTTGGCATATACATGGCATTTTTTCCTGTTTTAGTGTATTTCCTTTTTGGCACATCAAGACATGTGTCTATTGGTAAGAACAAATTTATATTAAACTATAAACTTCGGCTTCAGCCTGATAAAATAGAAAATAAGAAAGATTCCCAAAATTTACGAAAATCAACTGCTAGTACCAAGATTTTTAGTGTTTCACATTTTGGGTTTGTATATTTAGTAAAATACTACTTCTATTACAGAAGAGTTACACATAGCTCCTTTTAATAAGAACTTATTAGACAAGCTAGAACAATCAAATATTATTGGCACTCATCAGGAACTTTTGCTGTGGTTTGCCTAATGACTGGGAAAACAGTGATGACTTACTCGATACCACACTATGATGAGAGTACAACTCCAAATGCTACGGATATAATGTTCAATCATACCAAGGAACACTTGTATATGTATACACCAATGCAAGTTGCAACAGCAGTCACATTCATGGTTGGGATATATCAGGTAATGTTCATAAATTTATTTTATATTTAGATAAACTTAATAATTATGTTCCATTTTTTCTCAGATCATAATGTACATATTCCACTTGGGTATCATAAGCACATTGCTTAGCGAACCTTTAGTAAATAGTTTTACAACTGGTGCAGCAGTTTATGTTTTTGTATCCCAAATTAAAGATCTCCTAGGTTTGAAATTACCAAAGCAGAAAGGATATTTTAAACTTATTTTTGTATGTACACAGTATTAAATAGAACTTGTTTAAAAGAATTGTTTTAATGATAGTAAACTAATGGAACAATTTATTTCAGACATTTATAGATATTATTAAAGAGATACGAAATACAAATATAGCTGCTGTGATTGTGTCATTGATAACAATTACTTGTCTTACTTTTAACAACGAATTTTTAAAGGTGAATATTATAATGATTTCATTATAAAAACATATATGAATAATTATTCTGTATTGATATTAGCCATGGGCAAACAAAAAATGCAGCATTCCAATACCAATAGAACTGATTGCAGTTGTAAGTGGTACTTTAACTTCAAAGTACCTTGGCTTATCTAAGGAGTATAATATCCAAGATGTAGGGAATATCCCCACAGGGTGTGTAAACATTTATTTTAATTGTTTTTCGTCTATGAGTATGACTTGACATTCTTATTTTGTGAAATTAAAAATTAACAGTCTTCCATCACCAGCAATACCAACATTTGATTTATTACATCTTGTAGCAATAGATAGTATTGCTATAACCATGGTTTCTTACACTATAACTATATCAATGGCTTTAATATTTGCACAAAAACTTAAATACAAAATTAATTCGAATCAAGAACTTCTTGCAATGGTAAGGAAACTATTCTTGAAACTATACTTTCGAAACTGTGTATGAAACCATTACACATATTTTAAAATTATGATTTTAGGGTATGAGTAATATATTTGGATCATTCTTCTCGTGCATGCCAGTGTCAGCATCATTGAGTAGATCTTTAATTCAACAAACAGTTGGCGGCCGAACACAAATAGCCAGTATTGTATCTTGTTTAATTTTACTTACTATTCTTTTATGGATCGGTCCATTTTTTGAACCACTACCAAGATGCGTTCTTGCATCAATTATCGTCGTAAGTATACACGCGGTATTAAATGACATTTTAAAGATCATTTAAAGAATTATATACCAGTTTCCTTTTTTGTTTTCTGTTTTAGGTAGCTTTGAAAGGAATGTTTCAACAAGCTAAGCAACTTATGAAATTCTGGAAATTAAATAAATATGATGCGTTAATTTGGATCGCCACGTTCTTAATAGTTGTTGTAGTGAGCATCGATATTGGTTTATTGTTTGGAATAATGTTGTCGCTACTAATTATTTTATTACAAAGCATTAGACCTTACACTTGTTTGCTGGGACACATACCAAATACAGATTTATATTTAGATTTGAGTAGATACAAGGCGGTACGTTACTTTTTGCAATTAACGATACTTTTTTTTGTTAAACTAAAATTATTATCATTACGATATATATTTTTATGTAATTTTTAGGCGGTGGAAATTCCTGGATTGAAAATTTTTCAGTATTGTGGAACTCTAAATTTTGCGAATAGTAATCATTTTAAATCCGAATTGTATAAACGAGTAGGAGTAAATCCACACAACGTTATAGAACACAGACTGAAATTAAGAGAGAAAGGTATTTACATAGATACAGGAGATTCGGAAGACAAACAAGAATTACGATGTATCGTAATGGATATGAGCGCCTTAAGTTATATTGATTCTAGTGGCGTAGTCGCGTTGCATTCGACAATAACGGAATTTAATCAAATCGATATAAACTTTTATTTTGTAAATTGTTCGAGTCCGATTTTTGAAATGATAAAAAAATGTGACTTGTACTTACACGGAAAGCTGACATTTAAGATCTTTCCGACGATACGAGACGCTAAAATGTACTTAGATAACAAATTTTATTCAAGATAATATATGTAAATTTTTGTACATTTGTTAACCCTTTGACTGCGGGACGATTTTTATTGGAAATTTTCGTGTACGAATATATACGCCTTTCGTAGTCAAAGAGTTAATGGTTAGCTTCTATGAATGCTCTATAACACATGTATATACAGTTACGAATAAAACTTATCAACTTGTGATATTGAAACTATTGTACACTGTATTTTTCTTGATATATGTATTTATACTTATATGAAGATTGTATTGAAATTTATTAAATGTATGGATTATGTTCCAAATTTTAATTAAACCTAATGAAAATCGATACGTGTATAGAATATTTTGTTGGTTCAGGTGTACAAGAAATAAATACCAAACTTAGAGATTTAATCGAGCAATCACAGACCATTTATTTACAGTGATTACTCTATGTACAAAGTAACAGCATTTGGTTACGATAGGTAACTCACTGTCACAATTAAATGTTTATAAATATGCTGCTTCCTTCTAATCATAGTAATTATAGCCAATGTACTATGAGTCATTTTTCCACCACATTAATACTTCTAGTTTCAAGGCAGTGGCACCTGCACTGATGTCTGTATTACAGAATAAATACTCAAAATGTATGGCAAAACATTGTTCGACAATGTATTGTGAGGAAGTAATGTAATTCATCTATGCTCTTTTCTTTCTAACTGCAATTGCTTCAATTCAATCAAACATATTATTGGTGTATGATAATTAAGCCACTCCGTATTTCTTCTTGAGCGATTCTGGCATTTCTGGTGGTGGTGGGCGGGGCATACGAAGCCACACTTTCACAGCATCATAAATAAACCATTGTGCTCCTGTTAATGTACCAATCATAACGATACGAGGGCCAAGACCCTTCCATACACCGGCGAAACCAAGTTTTCTCAGAACGTCGCCAGCAGATGCTCCCTTCTCTTGATTCAGTTTTGATACAACCTATGTTAACAAAGTATGTAATAATGTCATATTAATAAAACAAATAAAAATAGACATCAAAATATAATTACATACGAAGTACACTTACAGAATCAGCAGGGTGAGACACAATTGCGCAAAATACACCAGCAATGTATCCAGCTGCAAAGGTGACAACCAACTGTTCACCCTTTGTACACTCTAGTCGTGGCTTAGGAACTACATACTTGTACAAGAGCTCAAGCGTTCGCTCGAAACAAGCAAACTTCATCATTGTGTATGGAATTTGACGAAGCCACAAAGGTACCAGCCCTTTGTAGAATCCACCAAGACCTTCATCACCATATATTTTTGGTAATGCTTCTCTCAAAGTATTTGCAAATCCTGGCATGGTTTGAATTCTGACCTGTTTACATAAAAAATATCCTCTGTGTACTCTATGCGATTTAACATACAGTCAATGCTATGTATATTAACAGTCATTCAAAGAAACTTACAGTACATATGATATTGGACATGATGAAGCAAACATGAGGATCGGTAGGAACAATGCAGGGAAAAAGAACAATTCTGTCTTGTTTTGGATGTAGGAGTAGTCACGGGAATGCACAGATAATAGAACAGTAGTATCTGCTAATTTCTTTAAATCATAACGAGGACAGTATCGATCTAACTGTCTACGTTTTTTTTTTAAAATGTGTTAAAAACGTTATTTGTACATATCCGTGGAAAAATAATCGATAATTACTTTAGCAGCTTCAAATGGAGCTAGACCAATATCAGCAAAAAATTCTGCAGATGCCGAAGAAACAAGATATAAACTTGTCCTATATTCATACGACATTTCTTCTCCAGCAAGTGCCGCATAATATACTTTGAAGACTTCATAGAGACCGAATTTGAACATTCCTTGAATAGAATAACCAAAGAATGTCGGAGCCCAACCTTTTGCCAAACCTCGTGTTCCATCCTCAGCCACTGTCACCTGAAATCAGTTGAATTATACAATTATGGTATTTATTTGTAAAATGTAGTCAGAAATAATTTAATACTTACTCTGAAACCGTTGAAGACCGATTTGTATTTTTCTGAATCTACTTGAATTCGACATTTTACCAGATCCAGGGGTGTGATCATGGTGTGAGTGATACCACATGACAGGATGCCTCCCAAACCGCATAGCAGAAAGTATTTGTTCGATCCAAACTCGCAACTGTCTGAATATTAAAGAAAAAATATATGTTATGCATATAATAAAATAAAATTTTAAACTACTACGATTTTCTTAAGAAATGTATTGTATTTGTTAAGTCCGCTGCAAAATGTGCTTAAAATCGTGTGTTTAGAAAAAAAAAATTTATTTGCAAGCGAATAGTTAATTGATCAAAGAAACTGCCATTGATCAGCTGTTTGCTGATCCAGGCAACGCGTGCAATTCGAACCTGGCAGACCTTCAAATTCGACACGAATGACCTTATCACCTTGCTCTAATCCAATAATAAACCTTTCAAGAACACTAGGATATCTTTAATTAGTTTCTCGGTCGCGGCCACTGTACCAACGTACTATTATTTTTAATCGAATTTCTAACCAAGGTTACGAGAACGGTACTCACATGCGCGTTTTCGACAAAATGGCTACTCCTTATGCAACCTCGATTCGCGAGGAACGATCGAAGATGATGGAATTTTTAGCCGAGCTACTCGATTACTCAACTTACTCATCAACACATTTTCGTCTTATTTATCAAGAAAAACATTTGACTTTAAGTAGACGCGGTTTTGTACGAGACAAAAAATTACAAAAAAAAAAAATGAATGGAAACATACAAACTTATAACGATACTACTAGCCATGAGGCGAAAACCCGTGTTTATTACATAATTTTACGTACGCTAAACAAATAACGACGCACAGCAAATAACGATAAATCTTCTATTAAACAAATAACGGTGGCGTAAACGATTTTCTGATTCATTAATCAACTTAATGTTTAAACTTGGAGCAACTCAAACAGTAATGGATATCTATGAATAATATTTTAGATTATATAACAACATTCTCTAGCTGAAAACTTTGCTAAAATAAAATTAATTAGATCGTACAATTTTTCTGTGATAACCAGATGCCAACGAAAAGATGCCCTTTTGACGTACACAGTCAAGGTAAAACATGTAATTTTTGAATTCGTTTAATGGTAATCGAATGATTGTTCAGTATGAATATTATTTGCTACTGACCACCAGCAGGGGTGGAGGCTGCGGCAATGTGATGATTCTTGACGAGTGACTGCGTGAGCTCGTTCTGCCCCTGACATTTAGCTGTCACAAAAGGTGTTCCAAAGGGATTCATTTTGACTGCGTCCAATATTGAGGGCCACATCTTGTTTCTATCACTTTCACCTGTACACACCACCAATTGATAACGGATTCTAAGTAATAAATATATTAATTTAAATTACTAGCTACGAAACCTTCAACGGCACGACTCTCGCCTCCGCGTTGTAGAAATAGAGTGGCAGAGACTTCGATAACGGAATCCGTTTAATGATATAATCCATTGATTGTTATTTTGTAGATAAGCCAACTGTAACTATGCTTCGCAATTCAACAACAGAGGGCTGCGAACTCTAGCCTTCCTCCAGAGCTATTTAATAATAATAAATCACGTTAAACAATGGATTCTTCTATAAATATTCGATAATTCTTACTGCAGAAAAATTAAAAGACATTAAAAGAAAAAGAGAAATTGGAAATAGTAGTGAAATGTGGGAATAAAGATAAATGTGGCGGAACAGAGTCCTACATTACCGACGACGCCCTCTGTCTCACATCGGAGGAAATAAAATATAGTTGTTACTAGTAGTTACACCACGCGTCGAATTCGACTTACTTACTTCCTGTTCACGTGATAACGTTGTAGCGACACGCTTTGTACTCCTAGAATAATAAATTGTTTCGTCTGTTAAACCTTCGGAGTTAGTTAATAACCATTGGCGAAACCAAGTAGCCATATAAAAATATCAGTGGCGCCATCGGTGACAAAATGCCCAAGTTTGTAATAAAAATAGTTCCCATTGTCGCCGCTAGATGGCGAAAACGATACATTTCAATAAATTACACTTTATTTTTTATAAATGCATAATTAATACGATTCCTTCCATTATAATACTACAATATATTACTTAATAAGTTCAATTTATTATTTCAATGAATAATTATTTAATGCAGCAATAATTTATCGACGCTTTACTTAGTGTCGCCATCTAGCAAGAATAGGGGGAACTATTTTCACTACAAGCTTGGGCGTTTTCCCGTTGATGACGCTACTAGTTACTAAAACCCGCTCACAGAGCTGCTTAGTGAGCGGCAACCTTTTTCGATCCATCCAATGATATAACTTTATTTGGTAATCAATATTTCTAACAGTTTACTGCAATTTACGATACGTCGCTTCTTGTCAAATACACTTTTTATGTTGTTATTCTTCGTGCTTATGGACTGTTTGTGTATGCACGTTTATTAAGTTGTAAAATGATTCGAACGTTTGTTACAGCTCAGACTTTAAGAAATGTTTCGAACAGAGTCCCAATATTTCTGTATCGTAATAAAAGCAGCGAAGCATTTACTTCCAATACAGAAACAACCGACGTGACACCCGATCCAGATCTGGTAATATCTCATTGTAAACGCTAAATCTCTTCGACTGAAATAGTAAAGTTACTTAAATTATTTAAATTAAATGTATCTAATCATTTTGCAGCCAACAATCTCTGAAAATCCGTTTAAGAAAGAGCGGAAAGTATGCATTTTGTGTAAGCACAAGATAGAACCAACTTTCAAGAATGTACGCTTATTATCGCAATTTCAAAGTCGTTACACGGGTAGAATTTATGGAAAACATATAACTGGATTATGCGAATACAAACAAAAAAGAGTGGAAGAAGAAATATTGAAAGCGCAATCTGCTGGTGTGATTCTACATCTTTATTTAAAGTTACTTTTTATGTATGTATTTCATACTTTGTTAATGTAAATTTTTCTACATTCTAGGTTTAATGGGCATCATGACAAGAGATCCCAAATATGCTAACGATCCAAAATTATTTGATCCAAACTACCCATTCAAACCACATCCATTTTAAACATAATACGTTTGAAAATATCGAAAGATCATACATTTAATTTTCATATTCACGTAGAAATCTTATTATAAATATGTAAATAAATAATAAATAAATATAACATTGTAACTTGTACTTCAAATTATTTATTTCTCTGTCGTATAAAAAGGGACAAAGTATATGATTATACATTTAAAGAAATGTATCATCATTAATGTAAAACTGGACTGTATTAGGTTCTATTCCTAATGAAGATAAAATTTCAACCATCTTCACAGATCGTCCATTTCTTTCTTGCAAATCATTCTGATAATCTCTAAGAGCATTTTGGCAAGCATCTGTCCATTTTTTAATGGCAGTTTCTAAATCTTCAGCTTTGTTCTATAATCATAAGCACCTTTTTTAAGAATCCAATAACTGTAACATACTTTACACGTAATGTGCTTTTACCTTTTTTTTATACAGCAATGTAGTTTTCAAATTATTAATTAACTCTTGTTTCTCTTGTATTCTTTTTTTTAGTGAATCCAAATCACTCTGACGTAACTCCTTATTTTGTTCATCTGTTTGGTTTATGTAGGTCTCATTACTTAAACGTAATTTTTTTGTAGGAGGTGTTTGAAAAAGTAATCTTTTTGATACAGAAACCCTCCTATTTTAAAATGAGAAAAGGAAAATCAATCAGACATGCATGATTGGTAAAATAAGATTTTGAAAGCACAGTACTACTTTATATGTACTTACAATGGTGTTTCACAGGTATTTGATTCTGGAGTATTTGTATTATTTTTTGTATTGTCATTTTTAGGAGTACTAAATGGAGAACGAAATGGTCTATTTACACCTTTACTGTTTCTAAATGGTTTGGCACTCATGTTTCTGAAAAGAATAAAAGAATAATACGTATGTCCGTGATATTACTATCTATAAAAAATCTATATTACAAAATTGTCCGATTTTAAATCTAGATTATGTTTAAAAAAGTCGCTATTTATATATGTTTTTTTACGAAATAGGTGGTTCAAATTTAAACATGTAGTTTCCTCTCTACACTTATGGTGGTTCGTTGTTGTACCCACATCAGTGTTGAGTGTGCCTTAACCTTTACGAGACACTGACGCCGACTGAGCATAATTGTTACAGTACACAAAAAGTATTATTATTTATCGTGTAAATATAATACATTTAATTCTTTCATTCTATTTGTAATGTGTTTTATCAATCTTATATCGTTTCGATGTTTTTGCTAATTTTCCAATATTAAAAATTTGTGTTATCTGTGATTAAAATATTTTTCTAAATTAAATCACTTTTCTACTTCCAGTGACGATGGATATTAGACCAAATAATACCATCTACATTAATAATTTAAATGAAAAAATAAAGAAGGATGAACTAAAGAAGTCCTTGTATGCAATTTTTTCACAATTCGGGCAAATATTAGATATTGTAGCATTAAAGACATTAAAAATGCGTGGACAAGCATTTGTTATTTTTAAGGAGATAGCTAGTGCTACGAATGCATTGAGGTCAATGCAAGGTTTTCCATTTTATGACAAACCAATGGTAAGTGATATTATTCTAAATATTATAGGTTATTTTAGTTCTAAAACAGATAAAAATATAATTTTTGCCTACATTTTAGAGGATACAATATGCAAAAACCGACAGCGATATAATTGCCAAAATGAAAGGCACCTATGCGGAAAGACCTAAGAAACCAAAACGAGTTGTCCCTGCCGCGGATGAAGAAGCTAAACGTGCAAAGAAACGAGCTAAAGAACAGGCCAAACATTCTCAGCAAATTGGTTATCATGCCGGTGTTCCCCAACACCCAAGCTTAGTCAATACTGCTGTACCTGAACAACCACCAAATCAAATTCTATTCCTTACAAACTTACCAGATGAAACTAGCGAAATGATGTTGTCTATGCTCTTCAATCAGTTTCCTGGATTTAAGGAAGTACGTTTGGTACCAAACAGGCACGATATCGCGTTTGTTGAGTTTGAAAACGAAGTCCAATCAGGAGCTGCAAAAGATGCTCTTCAAGGATTCAAAATCACACCTTCGCATGCAATGAAAATATCTTTCGCGAAAAAATAAAATATATGATATAGTTTGTACGGAAATGTTATCGAAAAGAATGAAACAAAATGTGTGTGTTGTACTAGGTCTATGTAGAAATTTATGCAAACACAGTCGAGGGTATTAAAAATAATCTTGAATGAAGATTTACGAACGTAAATCGAGGACATACCATAAAGATTCAAGAACAGTACATGTACAAAATTTTATGTAATGTATACATACATATGAAACTTCACATTGTAAATAGGAATTAAAAGATATATAACATTTTTCAAATATACATCATTTATATGGAACTATTTTTGACTTAGTTTTATAATGATTAGATGAACAAGTACAGTAATTTTTAATACGACGATGCTCAATTTATGATTTATACAAATTTTACAGAACACCATCATATAACATATTCCTTCGATTATACTCGAACCTTTATTGAGAATCTACAAAACCATAATCGTATGTATTTCTTGCAAATTAATATAAGTTTATTGGATAATACTCCAAAGTGATCATTAAATTGCAAGGTTTATAGCAATAATTACATTTATGTAATAGTAAATTTCATTATACTATCTTCTATAAAGAAAAATTTAATTAGTACGGATTCTGTAATGAAACGTGAATCGTTCTTGGTCATTATTTTACATTTAATAATTTTTTTCATTTTTGTATAATAAGTATTCCAGAAATAACAATTATTTACTTTTATAACAGAATTTTATGCTCGAAAATCGTTCTTTTCATTTACAAAAAGATCTATAAGCGTAAATGTATTATTGCCACACACATAAATCTCAGGAAAGGCTTTCATTTATATAAAGATCGCGAAAGAAACAGTACAAATTATTAGGTGGACTGGAAAGTAATGTCGTTTTTTCAATTTGAAATACTTTTTTATTACTCACTAGCTCATTGATTTTTATCGATATGGCATTCAAAATTTGTACATTAAATGGCAAAAGGCTGTTGATAACGAGGGCGATTACATAATTGATTAAAAAAAGGAATTTATTAAAAATTTGTTTGAATTTAATGTAAAATAAACGACATTACTTTTCAGTCCACCTAATACAATGTCATTTAATGAACAAAAAGCATTGTAAAATCTCCAATAAAATTAAAAAAAAATTGTACACGTTTGAAAAAATACCGAAAATATTCTATAACAATATAGAAGCAATACTTATTGCTTCTATATTTTTACCCACTTTTCGCATTTTTTTGTTAATTTCACAAATTATATCAACTAGTAAATGTTGTTTGAACTATATCTATCCTTAGAGACTTCCGAGAATATGTAAAATATCATTGATTATAAAAAAAGAAGTTGAGAAACTATAATTTCACACAGAAGTTTTTTGGGAAATTGATCGGTGTACGAATACATTCTACACCCACTGTATACAAATAAATCGAATATTTCCTAATTGTATACGCCCCTTCCATCTTACATTTCGATTCAGTCGTATATAAAGTTCATCTTTATTCTCTTCCTCTGGACCAAGACTAAGATGAAACCACCCAGTAACATTTGCTCCGCTATTTATCTGTCTTCCCGCCAAATTATCAACTCCCCCTCAGCTCACGTGCATATTAAATTATTATGAAAAACTTCATTCGAAGTATTTTATAAATTCTCGCGAGGTCCATTTTATCGTGGACAATATTAAGCACGAGCATTTAATGATAATTCACAAAAAAATAATTATTCGAAGTAATATCGCGACTTTCTGGCGGGAACAGAAGCGAAGAGTGGGGGTCTGGTTCTTAGGGCAGCAAGCGACGCTTGCAAAGCGTTGGTCTACAGTGCAGTGCGTCCAGTGCGTCGTCTCTGCCAGTGGTGCCAGATCAGTCGCGTCTCGGCTATTCGCACAGTAAATTGTGTTCGAATCACAGTTCGAGCAGTGGATGCCGGAGGTGGTATTAAAAGAAAAGAGAAAGATAGTGGATTTTGTTCGTGTACAAGGGATACAGAAGAAAATACGAGGAAGATTTAATATACTATACAGTGCAGAGGTATAGCCCGGTTTTCTCACGCCACGACGCGCGCGCCGGCCGAACGATTGCTTTGTCTCCGTATATACGAGAAATTTGAGGTGAGTGACTATCAACGTCTTTCAGCCCTGTAAATATTCTACTCGTCCGACGACCGTACGCATCCGCGAGGATGGATGATCGAGTTAATTGAAAACGATTGTTTCGACAATTTTTTGGTCGGTCTTTCGATCCGAGCCGATTATTACTTACAGCATACTTATTCATTTACTTATACAACGTGAGACCTTTGATGGACGCTACCACGACTCTGGCGTTGCCATGATTTGTCGATCATGGCGTCCGTTTCGACTAGGCGATGCTTTTGCGTTTAATTTTAATAGCGAGCCTCCGTCGTGTTATTCTTTTTTCCATTATAAATAGACGTTGAACACGTCGACCGTTTGATGCGATTGTATATTTTTATTTGTGCTTATTCGTACGGAAATATCAGCAACGTGTGGTATTGTTAATATTTTTGAAAATGGCGGGCGCGGAAATTTTAGAAACCACTCTCGTATTGTTGCAAGCGATCGAAGTAAATTAATAAGAATACTTTCTACGATCTCGTTGTATTACAAAAAGATAATGATATTTTTTTTTCTCTTTTATTTACATTCATGAATCGCTTGGTACAATTGATTTCGCGTAATTGTCGCGGTTGAATCGTAACAATTGGATAGCCGGTCGTGAAACCGCCGTTCAACGATATTCAATACAAATGCACGCTCTAGGCGCGTAACTCGTTCTTTATGGAGCACAATTAGTACTCTGCAATTTTATTTTTCTACGAGTTTATCAGAAACTGTATATACTCTTTTCTTGTTGTTGTCAAATTGCAGCTACAAATTGAAAGTGCATGGTTTTTACGAGAAGATTTTAAGATCAATAAACACACGATATTTTCTGTATTCTCCCTCAGCGTATAAATACATTATATGTAACTTCAAAACATTGTAATCGTGTTATCTTTTTGTTTATATTCTGTATCATTCTTTTTTTTTTCCACTGTAAATAAGATTTCTGAATTTTACAATGAGTTTCTTGTGTGTTGTTTCGTATGTTAAAGTGAATATAAATATATAAGAACAAAATTTTTATGATTATACAGTGGTAGGATTAAAAATGTCAGACGATAATTCATCGCCTGTTGTGGAGGAGCAAAAGAAGAAGCGAGGTAGGCCATCGAAAGGGGAAAAAAATGCTGTCAAAGAACCCAAAAAAAGAGGGAGACCCACTTTAGAGAAAAACAATGCATTACGAGCTGCAAAGTCTGACAATGAAGACGATGGATCACCTGTACCTGTAAAAAAGGGTAGGGGTCGGCCAAAGGGCTCTCACAAAAAGAAGGTGAGTAATAATTAGTCTTTAAGAAAATTCTGTATCATTTAATTTAAAGTCTTTGATGTGTATCTTGTTAATTGAGAATATGTATTAATTTTCAGCAAGGAGTTCCCAAAGGAACTTCTTCTGGACGCGGTCGTGGTAGACCAAAAAAGAAAGAAGAAAAACCAGAAAGTACTGGTGAAGAAGAGGATGAACAAGAGGAGGAGGAGGAGGAAGAGGAAGAGAATTAAATATAAAGAAATAATTTCAATGTATCACACTGATTCTTTGAAACATTTTAAAAAAACTGATAAATTTAAAGTTTTTATTTTCGCTTTTTATATCATAATCTGCAGATTGAAATAGTAAAGCGGTAATATTATTTTTAAAACTGCTCAAGTTGGAAGGACATTATTAAAACAAAAAAAAAAGCGTAATTTGTAACGACTATATCTGTGAAAAATGGATGAAATGCACATAAAACTTGCATTAAGAATATGTAATACGCTCCTTTCTAGTATTTACTTCGTTTTTTATAATTATTATTATTATTATAATTATTATTATGTTTTAAGTATCAATACGAAATGTATAAATATTTTAATGAAAGAACTTTGAAAATTCAGATCTCTTATACTGATTATATGAATAAGAAGGCAAATTTTTTTTAAGATATATATAATATACGATTACATCTTATTTGTTTACTTCCTTTGCTCCTATGTGTGTGTATTGTAATTCGTAAAGCAAAAAAAATTCATATAGATCTAATGCTATAAGAAATAGAACAAAATTAAAATATTTGTATGTACTATGTGCAAAGAATATCCTTTTTTAAACTTAAATGTGAACATTGACATTCTTGAGGCAAGCATATGTGTGAATGTCAAATTTGTATTAAAGTAAATAAACTTGTAAGGTGAATCTCTTAATTCCTACATTGTATACATGCATTCTTGTTTAATTATACACGTTATATTCTAGTTGAAATTACTGGATTTTTATTCTTGGATTACAATATTTAAATGACACTAATGTATTATAATCGGACCATCATTAACTTTATTAAGTAATCTAATATTTTAGGTAGATAATTCAAAATGGCAATACATCGTGTTATAATTTACTTTTGAAAATTTCGTTTCATTATATTATCTGTAAAGGAAAGGATATGGAACAAAAAATATATATACATATAATTAATTCCCAAGCACGTAGCAAAAATTTTACATTTATAAAAAGACTGTTATAAACAGTGTACAATGAATAATAATGATAAAATAAAGTTTGTCATTTTTTGTTTTTTCACATTTCTCTATTATGGAATTGTTTTATGAAACATGAATCTACTTTATGGTTTTCACATAAATGAAGTCAGTTTTACTATAGTGCTACAGAATTTTCGATAAAACTTAGTATTCTAATGTTTGAAAAAAATGTTACTTTATATAAAACTTGTAGAATTTGATTTCGTTCTGAATCGAGATATATACAATCTGTTCAAGCATTAAGTAACCATATAAATCTAATAAATACTGTAATTATTAATCTATGTCAGAATGTAGACAATATGTACTTAAACGACTATTTTCGTTTTTATTAATGATTTCCAAAAAGTTCAGTGTTTTCCTCGGTATCCATAGATTGATATCCTTGCTGTAAAATAAATCACTTTATTTTAAGAATATATTAATTAGTAGAGGGAAAACATTTATTGTACGCACGCGTCTTTGATGATTGTTATAACATTCTTCCAATAATTCGGTTTCCCAGTCATCTTCTTCTTCTTCTCCAGGATCAAAATTATACATTGGCATAAGTCTATGCCTTAATCGCTCTAATTTTCTTTTTCTTGATATAATTATCACCTTTAAAAGTATGATGTATTATTAATAGAATGTATTACTCTAAGTAGTATAAAAATATCTAAGTTTTGCTAATAAAAAAAAAAATTATGTTTCTTCCAAAAAAATGCTATGGATTAATAAAAGTTTAAATATAATACTGCAATACAAACTGATCAATAAACTTAGACTATATTGCAGAAAGGTAATAATACCTAATGTAGAAATATTTATCCAAGCATTATAATTTGATCATAATTTTTATTTTATGCTTTTGTTTTCTGCAAATGAATTTCAGAGAAAGATTATGATTTAAATACAAAAGTGATATCGCTACCCATACCACAGCTGATAACACAATAACAAAGACCACTACACCAAGTGGTACAAAAATGTATTCTATTCCATCTGGTGGACCAAATTCATCAAAGGCTTCTGTTGTTGTAGACATATATATACTGGTGCTTGAAGTGTCAAAGGAAACTAGCGTGCTATTAGGCAATGATGTTGTGGCCTTAGAAACATTCCATAATTGTTGACTAGTTCCACTTTCTTCTGTAGAATACATATATCCTTCGGATGATTCGTCAGATATATTATTTGCCATGGTGGTAGTATAATTTCTGATACTATCATGTAACATCACAGATGTTACAGAATTTGTGGCGCTTGTTACATTCATTTCATTCATTGTTATCAATCAGAAAACTGCATTTGATTTTATGAAGAACATAACTTTAAAGATACAGAAATTGAAACTTTAACATTGTACACATGTGACTTTTTTGTTACATGTTTACCTTGTTTTACAAAAAACAGTGAACATAATGTGTAAAAAGCAAAACATTAATTACTTTGTTATCGATATATTAATTATATTAATACCAGATACTACTTTGTTTTTATATGAATATACATAATATGTTAATGCATCACTTTGTCACACGTTTATCGTTACAAAATGTAAATTGGATGAAATAGAGATCACATTTGTTGGATTGGATTCGTTAACGAATAGATAACTATGCATCTTGATAAATTTTCATGCTATACTATCAATAGGAAAATGCGATAAGAATTTCACATCGTCGAAAATATCATTGATTGACTTTTTGTACACTTCTTTCGAAAATCTTCTTGATTTTACTTTTCACTTAAGAATTATTAATTTCTTACGGCACGGATACCAAATAGTCGACAAATGCAGTTACATGTTTTCAATTTCTTGGTCTACGAATTGTTGAAATAAATAACTATATCCTCTTTGGTTAATCATTACGGTAAATTGACCGTGGTTCTTTTCGTGACATGGCATTCATCTTTTCGTCAAATAAAGTACAGACGTTTTCTTGTCCAGTTTAACATTACATTTTTGTAATATAGCAATGCAACTTTGCTTTATTTGCAAGATGCACACAACACGAAATACATGAAGTAAACTACCGAACCACTATCTATCGATGTCTTATCGAGATATTTTATCCATAGTATCGATTTTAACATCTTCCGTAGCACTCGGACGATACGTGAAATAATAAAACGATTCGAAACTTTTAATTAAAACAGATTTTTATACGTGGAAATCGCGGTTTTTAAAACTGTCATTGTCATTATTACTGGATCTGCAAAATTATATGTACAGGGTGTCCCAAAAATGGTGTAACACATTGAGAGGGGTGGTTCGGGCGGTGATTTGAAACAACTTTTTCCTTGGCGAAAATGTTGTCCGAGGCTCGGTTGAGGAGATATTAACGGAAAACATTGACCAATCAGAGCGCGCGTATACCGTTGGAGCGGCCATGGTAGCGAAGGCTACGTGCTAGGCGGCCGCGTCCAATGTCCTTCCATACGCGACGAGTCACTTGTTCGCGTACAAGCGCGACCGCTTAGCATATAGCCTTCGCTACCACGGCCACTCCATCGGTATCCGCGCGCTTTGATTAGTCAGTGTTTTCCGTTAATATCTCCTCAACGAAGCCTCGGACAACATTTTCGCTAAGGAAAAACTTGTTTCAAATCACCTCCCGAACCACCCCTTCCAAGGTGTTACAACATTTTTGGGACACCCTGTATATACGATGCATAGCGTTTCTCTGGTAAATAAATGATTAACAAAAATTAATAAAGAAAAAGTTTTATTATTTCGTTTAATGAATATGATCGTTGTAATCGATATATTATTCGTGATTATAATCTCTGAAAATTAATATCGCTTGTTGCATTTGTTTATACAAGTATTTCGTACGTTTAAAAAAATATATAAATGAACATCAAAATTATTTCTGAAATTGAATAAAGGTATCAATGAAACTTCGAAACAATGTGATTGTTATCGAACGTTAATAAAAAATCAATTAGTCGCAATTTTTAGCAGGCATTTGTTCTGATTATAAGAAATATTATTTTTTAATTTGACCCATATGAGAAAGCACTTTTAAATCCGATTTTCATTTCCAGATATTTTGATTGTTGTTCATTATATTAGATAAAGAAATTTGTAGGACCTTTATGTAGTCCAGAAATGACACTACAATATTTGTTTAGAAAAATATATTTTGGGAAATTACATAAAGTAGGATAATTGTGTTTTTTACATGTGAAATGCATAATTATCTTCTTTATTAATTTACCAGTATTAAGAATTATTTATGTAAAAAGTTCAACAATATCTCTTTATAAGATCTAAACCCTACAATAATAACAGAAATATTCAACATTTTTTATATTAAAAATGAAATTTGTATTCCACGATACATACAGGTTAATAAGAAAGAACAAAAAATTGAAAATGTTTAACAAGTACTGTATTAATAAAGATTATTTTACTAGTACTGTACAATGGAAACTGCAATCATCATTTGAAGTAGAAAGCTAGAGTGCAAAATTATCATACATAAATTTTTGAATATATACATGCTGGAAAAACCAGTGTTACTTTTTCTTACAAATGTGATCCAAAAGAAGTTAAATTTTTATAGTTCCCATAATCATTATAATAGTTTTCATTGCTTAACAATGTTTGTGTTCAAGATGTAGTACAACTTTTATAGTGCTTACGCTATAAAATCATTTGTAGTTACAATTTGTTCCTAAATCTTAATATAATTAAGTTTTATGTCGTTGTCATATATCTCTGTACTTTGTTTTATAATTTATCATTTTCATTCATTTCTTCTTAACAAGAGAACTGCATAAATCAAAAAGTCGATCATATTATCTGTTTTCTCTTTACAATAGTTGCAATTGGTAAATAAATTATTTATATTATTGTTCATTAATGTAATGTTATCTTTGTTATCAGGGATTCAGATTTACGAAGATGTAAAAAGATTCTATTAAATATTATAAATTGATCTGAGTAATCTTTATTATCACATGTATTATTTTATTGTTTTTATAGAATCTTTATAAACTCTATATTAAATTTTTTTAGTTATGATAAAGAATGAGAAGTCTTGTTACCCTTCATTTTAACGATATTGTTTCCAGCAGTTCTTTGATAGTACAGATCTACTGACACCCAAAGATTTAGGAATTTTCTGAGTCACCATAAAATTACATAAGATGAAATCCAACAACATAATCATATCCCCAGTGCATAGTTAAAAGGCTATCACCTGCGATGGATTTGTACAGTCCCCTATTGTCATTCTATACATAGCCATCTCAGTTATTCCATGATAATGAACAAAAGCAGCAGCAATTACTAATACATGGAAAATTTGATGACTCTGAAACTAAATAGTATAACGTTTTAATAATACAGTAAATCATTACCTACAAAATATATTAGAAAAAATTATATATTTACCCAAATATCGAATTTGCCAGGGAAAAATCGTTCAGGTACTCTTAATGCATAAAACATTGCACCTAAGATATATAAACATCCCATTAATATTAACCATCCAAGAGAAGCTTGACTAATTGCTTTAAACCAACCCTCTGCAATGGCATAATGCACAGCTGGTATTACCTACAATAAATATAATTTTTTTATGTGGTAGTATATTACACAATATAATTGATAATTTATTTGTTAGACAGGATATATATAATGCATATGCCTTACCCCACTAAGACCAAATCCCATAAAAACACCTGCTCTTAATGGTCTGTAACTTGGTTCACCAAATCTTTCCCATAATGATACAACAATACTTGTTACACCAAGTATTACGACCACGGATAAGTAAATAAGTTTAGGTTGATAATCACAGTAGAAACCATAATACAACCATGGCACAAAACTACCCATAATTAGCATAGCTATTCCACAATAGTCTAGTTTTGAAAACAACTTTCCAACGCATTCACTGTGGCAGTGTACTGTATGAAAGGCAAATGACAGTCCCAGACATAAGATAGCTCCGGCAAAGAAAGTACCGAATACCAATTTTTCTTCCAGTTGTATTTCTATAGGAGGCTGTGTTATGAAAAATATAGCTATGCCAATAAATGCCACACATCCTAAATGACATATATTAATTTGTTAGAAATTAGCGAACGAGCAAAATAAAACTCTTTTTTGCATGTATAGTTAATGGATTCGATTACTAGAGCATCGCGTGCAAGTAAATAAATAACATTTAAGTGATAAATAAAATGTTTAATCTTACCGAGTAAATGAGTCCAAATATTTCCAGTTTCTGTATGAATTCGAAATATACTTTTAAAGCAAGCATAAAATGATGGTAACGGTGGTCTATGACCAGCATGCAAGAAATCATTATCTTGTAACCATCTCGGGAGGTTTCTAAAGTGACATTGCTTCCACGATGCTTCCCATACCTTTAATAACCATTCAGTGATCATGTTTTAAAAATTTACTCTATATTCAACATATGGTACTTATACATTACATATTTTATTTAAAAATATTAAAAATACAAATTATAATATTTGAGTAAGTAAAGACATCTATACATATCTACCTTGCGAACAAATTCTTCAGCCTGCTCAGCAGCATTATGTGCCAATGCACCCAGATCAATTTCATCGCTTAATACACCAGCTTTCAACACCTCTGTCATCTAATAATATAATTAAGTTAAAGTTAATGTTGGCAGTAATTCATGAGATATTTAAATTGTGTAAACTTATAATTACATACCTCACAATCCAAAAGGTGATCATCTTCTGGAGTCGAAGGTAGAGGACACCCAACTCCATCTTCCTCTTCTGCCAAACAGCTGGCATCATCATCATCTAACAATTCTTTAACTTCATGTAACCCAGGTATTTCACTATTCAATGATACACGATCACTCCATGGAATTCTATGACGAATTCCTGATTCTATTGTACTATTTTCATCGCTTCCTTTGTCTTCCACAATGAAATCCTCATAGTGTGACATGTTTGGGGATTGTAATAACTAGTTGCAAGTCTGTAAAAACAATGTGAAAGTATTGAAAAAATACACTTTTACAATGTAATCTGTATAAACGTTAGCCAAATACAAAATGTTAATCAATGTAAGTACACCTACAATGTAGTGGTAGATATAGCACAGAATTTTCTTAGAAATAATTATTCTTTTTTATCGTAAATTAATTACTTCTAATAATATTCGAATGCATCGAGAAAAGATTAGTTCAAAACAAAAAATTAGACAATTATGTAACGTTAAGTTTACGAGATTTACGTAGCTTAAAATTAACTAACTCGTCGAACTTCATACGATTAATAAGATACTGAGTGATTTCTCGGTAATAGTGAGAACTTAAAAAGGTCATGACTTCTTAACTCCTTATATAATGAATTGTAAAAAATATTCTTCTAAGTACATTTTAACAATCGTCAAGAAAACAGAATGTTGACGGTAATACGTAGTGTAAGCAGACTATAGAAGATTATTTACAACGAAGTAATAAATTATGTCGGCAATTTATACGATTTTTCAATGGATTCCATTTGTATTAAATTAAAGACGAAAGCCAAATAATAATTCCATAAATACAGTGGTTGATTGAACGATCGAATACAAGACATATTTAATACGTACCCGTCGCCCGACAGTTCCTTCGAACGTTTACTTACATCTACCTCGAAAAAAATGTAATGTTTAACGGTAACAAACGAACGTAAATCATTCAAAACATGTTTTTAGTTGATACAAATTATTTTACGCGACTACTAATTTTCAGTTGTCCATTGCGACGACATAAGTCGAAAATAGCCGAATACTAGATACCACGTGTCAACATTTATATGTCAGTTTGAATCACTTTCAATCGCTACTATATAACACTACATAATAAGTACTTATTTTGCCACAACTAACTTTACTACGTTACATAAATATTTATGTAAAAAATATCATTAACATTTAAAGCTAATTATTTAACTTGCATCACATTACAATTAAGTTAAATTTAATTCTGCTAGCATATCAACGTTTGAAAATACAGGGTGTCCCAAAATTATTGGAAGTCATTGAAAGAGGTGGTTCAGGAGATGATTTGAAACAACTTTTTCCTTAGCGAAAATGTTATTCGAGACTTCGTTGAGGAGATATTAACGGAAAACGCTGACCAATCAGAGCGCGAATATGCCGATGGAGCGCCCGCGATAGCGTATGAGCGCGGCCGCCTAGTCGCTCCAACAGTATACGCGCGCTCTGATTGGTCAGTGTTTTCCGTTAATATCTCCTCAACGAAGCCTCTGACAACATTTTCACTAAGGAAAATGTTGTTTCAAATCACCTCCCGAACCACCTCTTTCAAGGTGTTCCAACATTTTTGGGACACCCTGTATATTGATAAACTGATTTGACAATACTTACATTCTTGTTCGATACAGGACGCAGAAGAAATGATTGCTTATAAACTTACAGGAGTTTGACCGTTATCAATCATGGTTTTTAAACATTGTACTGTGTTAATGTAATATGAATAAAATGTTAAAATATTTTAAAAATCGGATCAGAATTGAAGTCTTCAAAACAAAATGTAAAGTTTGAAGAAAATAGTGCACTTATGCTCGTATGATTATTATCAAACAGGAATATGTATACCGTAAATTTTTTCAATATTTACGAAGATTAAAACATTGTTTACTAAGCAATCTGTACAGGCAGATATCAAAGTAAACAATGATAAATGTAATCAGTGAACTGTAGGCAAACATGTATTATAATGCGACCATGATTTCTGCGTGGCATAACCTTAAAAAGAAATTACAGGAACTGACAGATTCAAAAAAATGACATAATACGTTTTATCTATTAATTGAAACTCATGCAATTGAAATTGTAGTTGAATTAGGATAATTTATACACCGCTGCCCTAACATTTATATTCTGGACAAATTTTGTTTAATAAAAGATTATTCGAATCGACGTTTTAATATAAAAGTATTTGATTCAAAATAGTATAAAAATAACTTATTAATACTTTGATGATGCTTTTTATACGATAAATACGATATAGTTTATATTTACTATATATTAATTTTTTCAATAAAGAAGTACACTGCCACATTAATTTAAACAAATATTAACGATAAACTAAATTAAGTATTAATAACGATGGAGTTAGAAAATCGAATGTTTTCAAAGTTCGTATATATCGCAATTGTTGTTTCAGTATACTGGTAAGTTAAAAGAAATTGTAGCAGAGTAAAAATGATAATTTTAGAATAAGAATTTCATTTATATAATTGAATATTTTTTGCAGGATAATTTCTATATTAACAGTATTTATAAACAAAGCTCTTTTATCCAGCGAACTTATAAATTTAGATGCACCACTTTTTGTAACATGGTGTCAATGTATAGTAAGCTTAATTATTTGTGCAACTCTTAATAATCTATCAAAATGGTTCCCAAACCATATTAAGTTTTCAAGTGGGAATCCGTATACTAGAGAAAATCTTAGGAAGGTAATAATTATAATCTAAAAAACTGGTAATAAAAGATTGTATCTACAATTATCATACTTGTAGGTATTACCATTGTCCCTTTTGTTTACTGGGATGATAGCAACTAACAATTTATGTTTGAAATATGTTGATGTTGCATTTTATTATGTAGGACGTTCTCTAACAACTGTATTTAATGTCATTTTCACATATCTTATACTGGGTAAGAATCTTCTACTAGAAGAATAAAAAGTCAGCAATTATAGTGAATTATAATTTCACAGGTCAAAAGACTTCTGCAAAATGCATTGCATGCTGTGGATTTATTGTGATCGGATTTTGGCTTGGTGTGGGTCAAGAACACGTTGCTGGTTCTTTATCTATTGTAGGAACAATTTTTGGTGTACTTGGATCATTAACACTTTGTTTATATTCCATTCATATGAAGCAAGTTCTTCCAAAATTAAACCAAGATATTTGGTTACTTTCTTATTACAACAATGCGTACAGCGTTTTTATATTCCTTCCACTAATGATAGCAAATGGAGAACATCTTACAGTATATAATTACGATAAAATTGGGTCCCTATTATTTTGGTCTGCTATGGTTGTCGGTGGTATTTGTGGATTTGCTATTGGCTATGTTACAGCACTCCAAATAAAAGTAACATCTCCTTTGACACATAACATCAGTGGAACTGCTAAAGCTTGTGCTCAAACAATTTTGGCAACTTACTGGTTCAATGAAGAAAGATCATTTATGTGGTGGATAAGTAATGTAATTGTTCTTGGCGCTAGTGCAATGTATGCCAGATTAAGACAACTTGATTTAAGCAGAGAATACAAAGAAGATAAACAACAATTACTGTAAAAAGAATAATATAAAACTGAACTGTGAAATTTAATTATATTAAATACATACCTACCTAGATAAAAGTACATACTTTATATATAACATAGACAAATTTATTATATCTTTTATTGTATAAAAAATGGTGTAAAAATAAGTAAATGAAAATAATTAAAAAATAATGTTTATAAAATAATACGTATCATTGAATATATTATTTTTGATAGAAAAAATTAAGAATAAATCTTTAAAATCTTGATGCAAGACCACCTCCTCGGCTATCTGAATGACTCGACATTATATCTTTCCTTTTTATAATTGCATTCACGCTTTTTGATGTTAGATCCGTATCCACGTATGGTACTGATATCATTGAGCTTAACTGATTTCGTAATTGGATACTCACAGAATGTTTCTGATCACTTTCTACAGCAAGCCCATCCAATGAGAAATAGTACCTATAAGTAATAAAACAATTCATTCAAGGAGTAATGTTTTCAATGGCATTACAATATAAAGTATAAAACAGATTTTGTACCTTGGACATTCAATGGCTTCAGAAATGTTTAAATTACGTACTATAATACTATATAACAATTGTCCAATGATTAATGTATCATCTGTTCCAAATACTCCTCGCAAACCACATACCGCTTTTTCGTTATAAAAAATGATTGGAGAGAGCATAGATAAACTATTATTTGTATCAGTCTTATCTAGCAGAAAGCCTGCATTTGACATGTATCCAAGACCAAACGGCGCGCTAAGTCCTCTGTAATGTGTTCAAATAACTAATTTGTTAAGTAGAGTACACAGATAGTTTGTAATACTAACGTTACGATACAAACATAAGTGTCTTCCCAATCCATAGCCATGACGCCCGTATATTTTTCTTCTTCGGCTACAATTATCATTTCATAAAATTAATACTGATGTAAAACGTTTATTGTAGAACAAAGATCATAATATAACAGACACTACAAACCATTTTGTTGTAGTTGCAATGGAGTCAATGTCGACTGTATCAATGCTTTGGCTACGCGAATTTGTGTTTCTATTGTGGATGCATTTCCATTGGATATATTGAGATTGTTCAATGACACAATCATTGATTGTAACAATGACATATGTGGAGCATAATACACGGCATGCTTATAAAAACTAGATTTTTTTGCTAAATATACACGGGGTTTGTAATTTGCTAATTGTATTAACAACTTTGGAAGTTGATCTTTGTCATGTAAAAGTTTCTCTGAAAATGTTCCATTATACAATACTGAAATGAAACAAAATAAGGAATTTTGTATTACAAAATATTCACTGTAAAATTACTATTTCATTACTGTTAATATGGTACATACCAGTAGCACTCTGTTGTGCTACAGCAGTTAACATATCACCAAGATCATGTAATTTTAATATATCCCCTGCAGTAAGGTGCCCATATAAAATTTCATAATCAACGTTTTTTGATACTTCGCTTGCTAATTCCTTTGATACAACAAATCCTTCTTTAGCTAAAGTTACAGAAGGTTTAATAATTTCACTCCATGGTAATTTACCTTTTAAGGTATGTGCATATTCTAATCCTTTTAATACAGCTGGTAGACGCACTCTACTTTGTGCAAATGACCCTAATTCATAAATTACATGAATACTATGAAACATTTATGAATTAAATAAATAAATTTCAATCATTTACCTACGATCGTATCATCGACAAAATCAATAATAACTGGATTAGTTCGTTCTTTATGACTATACATCATAACATAGCCACCCCTGAAATTATAATCAAAAATTTAACAAATATTAATGAGGCTTTGCATATGACTTACCCACCCAGACCAGTTTTATGCGGTGCTACCACTGTCATACAAACTGTAGCTGCTATAGCTGCATCTACTGCATTACCTCCCTTTCTTAATATTTTAGTTCCAATTTGTGAGCAATTTGTATAATCAGTTGCAACTGCTCCATGAATTCCAGCATAGTCCTAAGTCAAAGCAATATTATACATGCCATTTATAGTTCCATCACAATGTATTTTATAATGATTTACATACCTGAGGATTTTTCTCTGCGTAAAGTATTTGTAAAACTAACGTTGTCGTAATAGAAATGGTCAAAATGGTAAAACAGCTTATAATAAATTTTAAACCATCTCCACAGTACATACTTAATTTATGTTTATAACTTCTATTCTTTGTTAGAGGACATTCTTCTGTTGGACCTTTTAAAATTAAAGTGATTCAATGCAACAGGTTGCTTTGTAATGAATTTTGTATGATTAAAATGAGAATAACTCATTAATCATTTCTTGGTTAATGTTAAATTCTATAAATTATCGCTAATTTTCATTCTTTATTTAAATAACAAAATTTGCGTTAAAAACGAAAACTTTTATGACTAAAAATATTTATAGGATGTATTAGTTTAGTGTGCATATATAAAAAAAAAGGCGTTGCATTGTTAGTAATAAGTATTTATTATATTTGACGCATTTTTTAAAATACAAGCTTTATGGGTTCATTAATTGTAAGTATATGAATAATAAGATTAACAAGGTTATGTTCGAGTAATGAGTTTAAATTGTTTAGAACAAAATTAAACTAAATAATACTTACGACAGTTATTGTAACACATCGTGAATACATAAATCAATTTGGATAAAACAATGAAATGTCGATAACGTTATGTTATAACGACCAGAAAATGCACATTGTGTTTTCCTAACTGTAACTTTGACCCGATTTTTATGCTATATATAATCTATAATACTTCCGAAACATTAATTACTTAATATATCTGATACAGTTAAAAAAGGCAGGAACAAAACAATTAAATATGATGATTTAATTAATATTAAGCATTACAGAAATATCGTCTAATGTTATGCAAAGTGTAATATAAACAATATAAACATTTTACCAATATTTATATTTTATATTGTTGATAACTAATAGTTTCAAATGCTTTTATCGAGTTATAAAATATCAGAATTGAAAAATATTTCTATAAAAGAAATGCAGATATTACATGAAAGAAAGTTTATTCATTGTTTGGAAGAGATATATTTTTAATAATACATATCTTTGTGCTTTTCTTCGTACAATACACAAAAGCAATATGTCAATTGATATATTAGAAATGCTAAAGGAATCAAGAATGATAAAAGTATGTGCACCAATGGTCAGATACAGCAAGTGAGTAATGACAAAGGTTATTTACATGTATCTTTAATATATGTACGATAATAATTATATTTTAAAATTGAACTTTCTAACAGATTACAATTTAGGACTTTGGTAAGACAGTATGATTGTGACATTTGCTTCACTCCTATGATCTTAGCTGATTCGTTTGTACAATCTGATAAAGCCAGGGATAATGAATTTTCAACAACTAATGAAGATAAACCACTAGTTGTTCAATTTGCTGCAAAAACTGTGAACGATTTCGTTGGTGCAGCAGAAATGGTTGCTCCGTGAGTTTTCATAAAAATGAAACAATTCTATGTAGATTTTTATATCTAATGAATGATTAAACTAACAGGTACTGTAGTGGTGTTGATCTGAATTGTGGTTGTCCTCAACGCTGGGCCATAAAAGATGGGTATGGAGCTGATTTGCTTAAAAACCCAGATCTTGTAAAGGATATAATATATCAAGTCAGAAATCGAATACCAAACCCTTTTACTGTATCTGTAAAGATTCGATTGCTAAAAGATATTAATAAAACCATTGAGTTTTGTCGAATTCTTGAAAAAGCAGGGGCCTCTTTTATTACTATTCATGCCAGAACTCCAGAAATGAGAAATGAACCAATTAATATAGATCATTTAAAGTTGGTAAGGGATAGCGTAAAGTTACCCCTTATTGCAAATGGAGATGTGAAAGACTTAGAAAGTGCAGAAAACCTTTTTATAGAATCTAATTGCGAGGCAGTGATGTCTGCACGAGGGATTTTAACAAATCCAGCATTTTTTTCTGGACACTCAGTTACACCTCTAAGTTGTGTACAAGACTGGTTAGATATTACATCGATTATACCAACGCAATTTTTAACTTTTCATCATCATCTCGTATTTATGTTAGAAAAATTACTTCCAAAGAAGAGTAGAATGTGTTTCAATAATTTACAAACCAAATCTGCGGTATTGGAATTTCTAGAAAATTATTATAATATAAAACCAAATGTAAATCCTAAACTATCGAAACCTGTTAAATGTACTTTTAATGTTCCGTGTATAAAATACAATAATAAGTATAAAGCAAACGATGAAGATGATCTATGTACCAATTTCTTGGGAAATATATTCGCTGAATTATGAGTCTATTTATTTGTGTTTTATACATTTATATAAAATAATTAATATCGATACAAACAAAGAAAAAAATGTACAGAATTAAATTACTTCTATGTGCGTACGATTTAAATAAAGCGGTATTAAATTGTTTCAAGTTTCGAACGCTAGGTGTGCTCGATTCTAAACACGATCAAACACGATGTTGTGAAGTGTACCGCTTTATGACTTATAACCGCGAAATTTCTGAAACTTCAGAAATTTTTTATTACTTAGTACTAATGGTATTAATTGAAAAAAGTTGAAAATGCATTTAGTAAATAAAATATGAAATGCGATATATAACATTTCGCTGTAACAATATGAAGGATCTTGAATTGAACCTCTATGACTTTTGAACCCCAAACATAACATGGTAATAATCACGAATTATTATTTATTGTGGACAAACTATTTAAATAGAATGCCAGACCTTCGGTTTACTCTGTATACATAATTTACATAATTTTAATTTTAATAACTAATAACTAATTTTTTGTATGTTATCATAATTAAGTGCACATTATATTTTACTTGGCTATTGTTTACATTCCTTAAGAATGATTACACTGCATTTAAGTTTGATAATTTCGTTTTAAATTGACCTTAATACTTATTAAATTTTTAATAAATGCATATTCATATAATGAAATAATTATAACATTATATTATGTGATAAAATTTTACTTTCATATTTTCTGTTACATGCAAGATTCGATCTTTTGCACCTAGTCAAAGAGGAAAGCGTCCATTACTTTCTGATATATCCAATAATGGCTCTTTTTCACCAATTGTGCCACAAGTATATCAGACAAAAAAAAGAATTTGTCGTAATATCAGAGATGTGAAAATACCAGAATATAAAGCCATTGCTCTTTCAGCGAATGATGCACAAGCAACTCAAGAAGTCATTTCTGAACATGTATGTATTTTTATTTATTTAATAACACATTATTTATAATAAAAACATATAGTTCATAAAAAAAATAACACTGAATTTATAGGAAGAAAGGGTAAAGAAACTTCTCAACAAACCATTCAAGATACCAATTCCTGGTTACCAACTATCAGGTCGTGCTTTAGGCACACGTTTATCTGGTCCCCGAAGACCATTACATGATCCTGATGAAGCTAATGCTCTTATTGTTTATTCACCACCTGAATTATCTGAACATGATAGACTAAAATTAGATCAGTGAGTATAAAATAATATTTTCAACATTAAGTCTCTTTAAATTGTTCATAATTGTATGTATGTGTTTCAGATCTAAACAGCTTGTACATGTTGTGGTTGATCCTCTGCTATGTAGTATTTTAAGACCTCACCAAAGAGAAGGTGTTAAATTTATGTATGAATGTGTAACTGGAAAACGCATAGAAGGTGCTTATGGATGTATTATGGCAGATGAAATGGGTCTTGGAAAAACTTTGCAGTGCATAACTCTTTTATGGACTCTATTAAAACAAGGTGAATTTCACTGATTTATATACAAATTGTAATGTTCAGCCATAAATTCAAAGTTAACAGATAATGATATTTTAAAGGACCTGAAGCTAAACCACTTATAGAGAAGGCTATTATCGTTGCTCCAAGTTCTTTGGTTAAAAATTGGTACAATGAAATTTTTAAGTGGTTGAAAAATAGAGTACAACCGCTAGCTATCGATGGTGGTAACAAAGCAGATATCGATGCAAAACTTACAGGTTTCATGAAAACGTATGGTCGTAGATGTGCTAATCCCATTTTAATAGTTAGCTATGAAACTTTTCGTTTACATGCGCATGTTCTCCACCAAGACGAAGTAGGACTCGTACTATGCGACGAAGGTCATCGTTTAAAAAATTCCGAGAATCAAACTTACCAAGCGCTTATGAGTTTGAAAGCTAAAAGAAGAGTATTACTTAGCGGAACACCTATTCAAAATGATCTTCTAGAATATTTTTCTCTTGTACACTTCGTGAATCAAGGATTGTTAGGAACTGCACAGGAATTTCGAAAGAAATTTGAAATACCAATTTTACGAGGCCAAGATGCAGCTGCAACAGACACCGAACGCAAGGTTGCTCAAGAACGCTTAGCAGAATTAATAACTATCGTTAATAAATGTCTCATTAGACGTACCAGCGCTTTACTTTCTAAATATTTACCACTAAAACACGAACTTGTAGTTTGTATAAAAATGGGCAAATTACAAACTGATCTTTATAAAAGTTTTGTACAAAGTGATAGCATAAAAAAATCAATGGAAGAGGATTCCGATGGTCCGAAAAAAGGAAGAAGCCTTTCTGCACTTTCTGCGATTACGCTTTTGAAAAAATTGTGCAATCATCCCGATTTAGTTTACGATAAAATATTAGGGAAAACTGAGGGATTTGAAAACGCTGCAAAATTAATGCCGTCAAACTATAATACTAAAGAAATTTTACCAGAATTGTCCGGAAAATTAATGGTATTAGACTGTCTTCTGGCATCCATTAAAACAACAACAAACGATAAAATTGTATTGGTGTCGAATTATACGCAAACTCTCGATCTATTCGAAAAACTGTGTCACAAACGATGCTACAATTACGTTAGACTCGATGGCACAATGAGTATTAAGAAAAGGGCGAAAGTAGTAGAAAATTTCAATAACCCAGACAGCAGCGATTTTATTTTCATGCTTAGTTCGAAAGCTGGCGGGTGTGGGTTGAATTTAATAGGTGCAAATCGTCTTGTCATGTTCGATCCTGATTGGAATCCTGCAAACGATGATCAAGCGATGGCTCGAGTTTGGAGGGATGGTCAAAAGAAACCATGTTTCGTATACCGTTTTCTTTGCGTATGTAACACAATCTTACTACAATTTCTATCACTTTTCAAGTCAGTTAAAGATGTTGCATATTGTTTGTTATAGACTGGTACTATAGAAGAAAAGATTTTCCAAAGACAAGCACATAAAAAGGCTTTAAGTTCAACAGTTGTAGATCAAGAGGAAGATGTTGCAAGACATTTCACGTTGAACGACTTACGAGATTTATTTAAACTGGAAGAAAATACGATATCTGATACTCATTCAAAGTACGTATGAAATAATTTAAAATTATAAAGAACTATATGAATAATATAATTGAGAACATTTTTGTGATTATACTTTAGGTTCAAATGTAAACGGTGCATTAATGGTATAGAAGTGAAAGGACCACCAGAGCAATCTGATTGCAATTCTGATCTATCAGATTGGAGGCACGCCCATAATCCGCGAAATTTGCCAGATTTATCGCTACGGCAATGTTGGTCAAGTGGGATTTCTTTCGTTTTTCATCATCGTTCACACGAACAAGTAAAATAAAATTACAGTTTGTGCGATTTTCCCTTTTTATACTGCTACATATGTGAAAGTTATTCAATTTTTTATTTAATACAAAGAGTATCTATGGAAGAAATGTATATTTTTCAAGAGTGGATGTAATGTTAATGTTAATGCCTCACCTGACATTGTTTTGTAAAAATACGTAATTATAAGTTACTGTACTATATAGATTTAAAAAAAGTTCGAACAGTATAGGCATTTACACAAATATAGGAGTACGTATGTGAAATAAATTCCTATTTACAGAAATTTCAGATTATGTGTGTATTAAAAATTTTTATATTCACAAATACTGATTTCTAATTTACTATTTTATATGATACCATTGAACTAAGTCTTGTTATAGATGGTCATCAACTCGATGATATGAAAAAAATATTTGTTTTATTTTATTATAAGGAGTATGGAATTAAATAAATTAAAATGCTCAATTGTAATCGAGAAAAAGATTATTCATACAATTCCTCTTTTATAAGTTTGTATAGTTTCGCAATAATAATAGAATCAAGGAAATGCTCAAACGAGATCCTTTCCAATATGGAAGTAAATTCTGAAACATGATGTTTTCGATACGAACAATATATTTATAAGCTCGCTTTCGGGTGAGTTGTGCGTAGAAAACGAAGGGTCAACAGAGGCTTCAGGAATTTGTTCCACATAAACAGCGGAACGGCAGAGAAAAGTGGGGAAACGAGAGGAAGTTAGAGTGGGGGAATAGAAATAATGGAAGAGGCAACACGTGACCGATCAACTCGTTCCCTGATTGGCGGAGAGCAACGAACTCGCTTTCCCTCCTAACCCGTTGCCGTTCGCTCGCCCTTCTTCCGAGGTTCTGTGCAGCTGCCCGCTCAGAATAGTTCCAGATGTGGCCATGTTTAGTTTGATCTTTGAAGTTTTCGCTCATCGTCTCATAACTGATACATTTTTATACTATCTGCTGACACAGTAATACGGTCTGTCCGACCATCGTATTTTTCGCCTGCCTGCGGCTAGTCTCGTTCATAAATACATATGTTCTTCTTTTGCTGGGATTAATCTCCAAACGCGGAAGTAACACGAGAGACGTTAAAACGCCTGTAAATCCATCGGGAAACATGAAATCGCGTCGAGTCCGTGGATACTGATACTTTTCGATAATTCTATCGTCAATAACAGAAGCGCGTCTGATCGAATTCGCAGTTGTTTCTACGGCGAGGCCAGATCAATTTGTCGTTCCCTTTCTCTCTCTCTCCCAAAGATTTTAAATAATAAAAAAAAAAAGAAAATAGAGAACGCCGTTATCAAATTCTCGACGGGAATCGTCAAAGTGGAAGCTACGCTTCGCAAGATTCTTCGAAGCTTCGAGTCGTAGTTTCGGAGAAACGTTTGGATTTTGTCCTTTATCGTTGTCGGTACGGATTGCTAAAAAAAAAAAAGAAAGAACAATACGCACGCGCATTTCCTTTCGAGCATCGCCCCGTTTTTTACACGCTTTTGCCAAGTATACATTCACGTCCATACGAGAAAGAGATAATCTAAGACGCCTACGAACTTGTCGTCGAGCCGCCATATGCCACGTCAAGCCAGAATGACGTTGCAGTGGCGAGATCACGCCATTTAACGAAATTTAATAGCGAAGAAAGGAGATACACAGTGTAATACATACTTCGCCGAATCTAAAGTGCATTGATAAGTATTACGGGGATAAGAACAGAGGATAGAAGAAAGTATTTAGTACGAAAATAAGCCTGTGTTCAGGCGTGAAGAACATTCGAGAGAAAAAGAAAAACAGGGGCGTAACCGAGTTGATGAAAAGGGACAGAAAACGTTAACGAAACTGGTACATTCGTTTGTTGGTGCGCGCACGCGCGCCCTACGTTAATATCGAGAGAGAAAGAGAAACGGAAAGACGCACGACACATATATATATGTATATATACATATATACATATATGTATATATATTCTGTAGGCTAATTTGTGTCCCGTAGAACCGAGTATTTTCCAAATTTCAAATGCTAGAATTCAGGCACGCGATTATTTCGCAAACAAAGAGCCATCGAGTGTGGTCGCGTCAATCGATCGAATGATCATCGTCGGGCCACAGTGCTATATCATACGGTACAAAACACGATCGATCGGGACAAAACAATGGCATTAGAGAGTGTTTCCGCGGCTGAGACTCTAATCCAAAGGTTTGCCTCCACATTTTTTATTCACCAAACAAAACAGTCGAAATTTTCTATGACTGTATTACCACCACGTCACACGTCGACCCCCTCTCCGGAGGCTCTGTGCTGTCCCCCGCTTTTCGTTCGGCATATACCATTGGCACCGCGGGGAAAAGCGAACCCATTACGCTGTTGTTCGGGTACACGTAATTCATTTTTGTTCTCTTTATGTACTTTCATCGGGTTCTTCATTGCTTGGAAATTAAGCTAGCCAAACTATTCTAAAATTACGCCTTCGCTTTGTACGCGCGAACAATGCCTTGACATATCGTTCAAAGGTCAAGGTCATTTTCGTAACGAAGCAACGTTTTCCGTCCATTTACAAGTGTCGAGCTGTACATTATTTCGATGAAACTTCACGTTATCCATAGAAATTTCAGTTACACGTATAAACTCACGTTTGTAGCTAATGAGCATTATCCGATAATAACGTTTTCGACCTCGTTGCAGGCCCTTCTCAGCGAATATTCTACAATTAATTTTAAGATCAATTGGCATAATAATTGGCGTAATAATTACGATCCGCCAAATGAAATTCTAAGATTGTGAATATATCTTTGAAGAAATTATAGAATTTTCGTTGAGAAGAGCTTGTAACAAGATCGAAACCGTTGCGATTGATAACGAATAAATGGTCATTGGATAAGAACATAAGTTTTATCTTTGTACAAGCATCAGTTGCCAAATATTTGAATGTGTAAACGTTTATGTCTCGGTACGTAGATATAAATGTTTACTACAATGCTTGCACGTAATTTTCATTTTCCAGAGAGCATTGAAGAACTACATTTTATCGATGAGATTTCTCTTGTACATGAAAAATTCTAGAATCGAGAAAATATGCACGTGATTCTTCCGGGGAGGGAAGGTATTCCTGTATACATTTCCCGACTTCGCAGACGACATATTTACACAGACAGATTTACACAGCTATCTACACGTGTCACACATGTAGCGACTACGTGATGTACATACATACATGTATACATAATTTACGTACATATGTATGTATATGCAAGCGGATGAACGAGACAGAAAACGGGTCTACACGCGAAGAAATTCTGACGGTGCGACGTCGACATTTAAAAAAATATATATGTTACACGCACTGTTGGCAATGCTGTAACGATGACAATGAGATATGCTGCAAAATAATGTGATGTTGTATATCGATCCAATGTTTATGCTATTGCATCGATGATGATGAATTATGATAGTTGTAATGATAATGATGCTAAAATGATGAACGTGATTCGTGGGTAAGGTAACTCCAATCTATTTATTTTTCTATACGACGTGCAGACGACGCGTTTCATTGTGCTCTGTTTAACAACTTCTAGCGCCTGTAATTTGCCGATTACTTTTCTATTATATTTCTATTTATTCGTTTTAAACGTGGGTATGGTTATTATGCTTTACTTTATCGTATGGGTATTTTTTTCTCTTTCTATTATAATTTTATGCTTTTACACGTAATGCGATGCAACGTGCAAACGTTGTTACAATGTTTCGAGTAGACATCGTCTTGCGATTCGAAACGAGTCGATACAGTATTACATTAATCACGGGGAAACCCATCATTTTTCAAGCATATGTAACGTTGACTATACATTTCTGAGTTTCATCGATCGATGCTTGCTGTGCTACACACAACATGTCCGTTAGTCGTGCTCCAAAGACAAGCTAATGTTTTCAGCTGAACTAGTAGCGGCACATCTTTCGGGTATACTCTGCTCGACCAGTTTTCGATGTTCCTTTGTCCACGCCAACGTATAAGCCCATAATGTATTTAATGACCATCGCTGATAATGTCCTTGACAGCCATTATGAGTACGGTCCAATTTCCTCATGAAAAACTCCTTTTTTTCACTTAATCGATGAAGCGCATTTTTGCGTTTCCTCTTTGATCATTTAAAAATAATGATGATGATGATAATGACAATGAGGTGATAGAGCCCATTGAATTAATTTGTTTATGAAAAATCTTACCTACAAAGAATTTTCAGAATTATTAGGTATCTCAGGGTGTTAGATGCTTAGAAATATCTGAAAGAATATTTTAAGCTATTATTTTCATATAATCTAGCTTATTTCCTGTTTTAATTAAAATTTTTGCTTATAAATATTAGAAAGAAATTAAAAATGATGTCTATAGTAATTTCATTGATAGATATACAACATCTGGTTTCATCAAATCTCTATAATAATACATTAACATTGTATTATTATTAATTATAACTGCACAAATTAAAAAATGATAATTTGCCAAACTTGTTAAACAGACAAATTTACATAATTGTATGTCATTGTCATAAATTTCTTGAGTCTTATATCCTAATACATTTCAAAATACAAATATACAACAATGCACACATAGATATTTCAAACGTTTTAAATATTTTTAACTAACACTACGTTTTTAATATATGCATAGTAATAATGACAATGACTTGGAAGATGGAGAAATTCCATCCGATGAAGACGATGAACCTGTACCACCACCACCAGCTGATGATACTGTCAAGAATACATCAAAGACAGATACATCAAAAAATAAAAGCTTTGATTCTAAGTTTAATAAAAATAAAAAGTCCAGTGTACAAGGAGGCAGTAAACATGAGCGGTTCTTAAAGTACAAAAACCCAACAGAAGATTGGGCTGGAGATGTCGAGAAGGCTATTAGGGCAGCTTTAGAAGAGGATGGTGCTAGAAGCCAAGATTCTAAATCTAAGAGTAAAAATAATAGAAATAAGAGTAGGAAAAGGCTACGAGATGAAAGAGAAGAAGACCGTAGCAAGGATCAGAAGGTTTTTAGATGGATAATATTTCTAATGGTTCTAAAAAATTAACTTTCACAAGGATAATGTATTTGTGAAACTTAATTTTTAAGATACCATGTTACAATGGGATGTCAGAACTATAGTTTTACTATTAATATATGGGTTACAGAGGCGAAAGGTGAGCGATGATGAAAATGCTAATGATGACGAAGATGAAATGTTATTTGTAAGAGGTGCTTCACCTGTTAGGAAAGATTCACAAGAAAATAGTTCCCCGAGACATACCAATGAACATGAAAATTTTGACAGTAACTCTGATTACGATGAAAGGCCTACTGTAAATCGTCATAGGGATAATGATACTAAGCGTGGCAGTACAAGAGGAGGCGGAGGCGGAGGTACAATGATAAAAATACAGTTTATTAAATGTTTTTTTGCAAATTTCATAAAAATATTTCTATTATAATAGGAAGAAGAGGTGGTAAAAGCGAACGCGGCGGTAAAAATAAAACTCGTGGACAAATGCGTAACGATAGAAATGGACGAAGAAATCAGAACAATGACCATAATCAAGATCCAGATGCCATATGCGTTTACTACATGCAAGGAAAATGTCATAGAGGAGACGACTGCCCCTTTTCGCATAATGCATTGCCACCTAGAAAAATGGAACTATGTAAATTTTACCTTATGGACTGTTGCGCGAAGAGAGACAAGTGTCTTTACATGCATCATGATTTTCCATGTAAATTTTTCCATACAGGATTGAAATGCAATCAGGGAGAAAATTGTAAATTCTCCCATCAACCTTTAAATGAACAGGTACAAATAGCTAAGCTCTCAATGCATTTCATTTAAATATCATATTAAAAGTCAATATTGTTGTCATTTAGGTAAAAGGAATACTACTGAAACATTTAGAAACAGCACCAAAGGAAATTCTTGGTGATTTTCCTCGTTTAAGTAGAGAAGGAGCAATGTTAATGATTAATAACACAGCAAGAACACTAGCACAAGGTCAGGAGGCCACAAATCAAAAGATTCCAAGTCTTTTCGATTTAAATGTGACTGCACCAATTAATGCCACAGAGAAAAGTAATGAAAAGGAAGAAAAAGGTAGTTAATAATATTTTGATTATTATAATAGAGATTAAGTGAAAGATATGATTTTAAGGTCATTAATAAATATTAATTTCCGATACAGAAGAACACACAGTGCAACCTAAAACTGTTAGAGAAAGAAAACCATCTGGCAAAAAAACTCGATGGGGATCAGATGAAGATAGAGTTCCATACGAACAAATTATGCTATTACAATCAGCCAATGAGTTCGGTTTGCAACTTCCTAATGCTGCATTAGGTTTGGCAACTCAACAGCAACTACATCAAAAACCATTGACACCATCTTTACCAAACATGGATTTTTATACAGAGGCCAATTCCGATTTGAACAAAGCTACTTTAAGTAAAGTAAGGGATAGAGAAGATTTTACAAAGGATGTAGAAGAAGATGAGATTCTAGAACAGGTATAATAGTTATGCTCCTATCCTATGTGATAAATCTTTTAAACCTACAATTATTCGTAATATTCTTTTTCAGGCAAAGAAAAAAGATACTTCTATACTTGAAAATTCGAAAGATATAGATTTAAGGCAATTATTAAAAAGTTCAAAAAAATCCCCACCCGTTGTTAGTATAGCAGATGAAGTAGCAAATCTTACTAAATCAAAGTTCGAGGAAGAAAGTGATCAGGACGAAGAAACTGATCTTGTTATCGAGGTGCCAGCCGAAGATGACGATAAACCGAAAGACAAAAGTACAGATCAAGAAGGTAAATTGTTATATACTGCTTTATCATCAAGTAATAAGTAAAATAAGTAACTAATATTAATCAACAAATACTCGATTTGTTACAGAAACGTCTACCGCAAATGAACAAAGTATTAATTTAAATGCTTCTTCGCCGCATGCGGAAGAGCAAGAAGTACCGGCACATTTACCGAAAAAGGCACAAGAATTGTTTATGCGTATCCAACAACAACAACGGGCAGCTCAAGATAGCTTTAAAAATATGGAGAACGAATGTCCTACACGAAACACAGATCAAATTTTAGAAGATTGGTACTCAGATGACGAGGACGACGATGACGACGACGAAGGTGGTAACCTTACGATAGTACTATCTAATAAGGACAATTTGAAAGAAGAAAACGAGTTCGCAGAAAAGACACAGAATATTGTCATTAAAGAAGAATTTCAGCCCCAAACCGTAACACCTACCATACCACAGCCAGCAGCTATCGTAGACAAACTCGGTGATTTGAGTAAAATCGATATCAGCGCTGAAGTGTCGAAGTTGTTATCTTCGCTCAAAGCACACAGTTCGACTACTGGCAAATCTGGTCAACAGTCTTCTAATGGACAGGATTATCTTTCGAAAGTTAAATCCTCGCCAGATAGAGCATCATTAGATGATTCCAATAGCCAAAATAAAATGGGTATTCCTACAACGTTCAATACTTCAAATCAATTGGCAAAAATCGAGAATGAAACAACGAGTCCGCGTTCCTCGCCTGGAACGAGCTCCGCGCCTGTGTCGAGAGATCCTCGCATGTCCCGGGATCCACGGCAACGTAGAGATGAACAGAAGCCAAGTAGTCCCAGCAGGATAGACTGTAAAAAAGAATCGAAACATCTTCGACTGGAAACAAGCATCTACAGTTCTGGTATTACCGCTGTTGATACTAATATGGACACAGATCTTCGTACCAAAACGGATCAGGATCTTAGAAGGAAAGATATGGATTTCAGACAACGATTTCAAACTGGTTTCGGGGATACGGATCTTCGAGTTGTCGGTGCAAGTTTTACAGATGCATCGACAAAATCTGACATTGATCTGCGACAAATGTTAAGTCTACCTTTCAAACCAGCACCATCACACATACCATGCACGGAAATAGACGCGAGTATCTCTTCGCATCCTCCAATGGTGTACAAAGTGTACGTTGTTGACATACCAAGACCCGATTACACGGGTCTTAAACTCACGAAGAACGACGCACTGGTGAAATACGATCCACGTTTGAGGAAAATATTTAGAATCGGTAAAATCGAACTAGCCGATTCTCCTATGTCTCCACCTCCACTGAAACCAGATACTCCGAAATCCCCCCCTCAAATTCGATCTGATCCGCGTCGAAAAGCTCTCGAGGCTTCCAATTTATCTTCTCAAAATGTAAATGCTTCCATGATGAAAACTGTACAGCAGTCACCAATGGAAATAACGAACATAGGAATTGGCCCTGGTGGATTGTCCGTTCCTCAGGTTATACCCGGACCGCAAGCTATGCAAGGAGGACAAGGTATGATGCCTATGGGTCCGAATCCAATGCTGGGAAACATGGGCCCGATGGGACCCATGATGAACGCACCTATGGGCCCTCAAAATATGGCACCTATGGGTATGACAGGAATGTCCAATATGCCACCAGGCATGCCTCTTAATGGACCACCAGTTGTGCCTCAAAGTCAGATGAACTTTGATCCACGTTTTAACGTGCAACGTAATAATGGAGCCGGACTTCTGGGTCCAGCACCTGGTGTAGGTTTTGGACCAGATGTTAATTCATCGTACGACGGTGCAACCAATTATTCTGGTAGTAATTTCAATAATTTTGGTCCCGGTCCTGGTCCAGTACCTCCAGATTCTGCTATGATGGGGTTCAATCCAAACGGCCCGAATCCAAATTTTGGTATGGATGGGGCAGAGTGGAATGGAACTAATCAAAATAGACGAGGTGGTCGAATTAGGCGGCGGAATCGAAACAGGACCAATATCGTGACTAATAATTAAACCAATAAGCAATTTTGAGTAGGTACATAAGCGAAGTACCTGGTGATAATTCTCATTCTAATTTAAATTTGTACAGCATGCATTGTTGATATAATGCATTCATTTATGCGGTCCAGATTAATTGTTTTAATCGTGTCAATTGTACATGGTGTCAAATGCTCGCTAGTGATTATATAACAGAATAGAAATTTAAGGAGTCGAAAATATTAAGAAATTGTAAATGAATATACTTTCAAGCATTTGTTAAAACGCATGCACATCGTGAATGGTGTGGATAATGCTCATAATCACGTGACGTTCTATATTTTATTTAAAAATATAAATCATATTCTACGATGAAATTATATACACAATACATTTATTAAATTACAGATAAATGAAATTAATTGATTGAGCAAACTTGTCTGTATATATAGAAGAACATTATCAATTTGAAAAGACATTTAATACATAAGGTACGATGAATAAAAATAGTTTGATTTATATTTTTTTTATGTCTTCCATGTATAGTACGTAACATCAATGCATTATATACGATTCATGTGCACACTGTAGTTTTTGGCTTTTAGAACGCATGTAGATTTTATCGAGTTGCGTTCGAACGAGTATGATGTAAATTATTCGATTGTTAAATGGCCTAAGGCTCATTATCATAAATTGTAACACCAATGAAGTAACGGTACATCAATCAGTACGACATTGCAATATTTTGTAAAAAATTAATGTATTTATAAGAATTTTGAAAACAGTTGTACATGGAGATAATTTTTTACTTGCGATAAGTATTGAAGATATATAAATGGGTACATAAAATCTTTCATTTCAATTTTTGTAGAAGTTGCAAACTAAAAACTTTCGAATAGATGTTAATCCTGTAATAACGTAAGTTTTACAATGTTGGTAAAACTTCTATCCAGTAATTACATTTATCCCTTTCGTGGTACAATTGTACGTTCCACATTAATGTTAAACACATTTATCTGCTAAAATGCGGTTAAGAATACTTCCTCTCTGAGAAATAATATTAGAAACAGATTATATTTAAATTTAATGAATTGTTCAGTCATTATCCAGTGTTAACCTACCAATTATATTTTTCTTTATTATTATTATGATACTATAAAGTAAAATTACATTTGTAAAAAAATAAAGTTTACTATTATATAGTAAAACTTTTTGTACAGTTCAATTATTGATTCTGATAAGATTTTACTTCGTTATTATTATATCATAAATAACGCTGTATTTCCGCAGTGTACTTTTTAAAATACAAATACTCTAAATTATGGATATAAAAGATGACAAGATTTGTACAATATATATCATATATAAGATGTTGTACTTTTATCAAGCTATACTTCACTGTTACAGATTCTTATTAAATTATCATTATTATTTTTATGTCATAATAATTATAATTATAATCATATTCCACTAATGTACAATAGAACTTAGAGGATCGGCTCTTATACCCGATAGATCCAAACGTGCATCCATCTCGTCATCCAATTCTCCTACAATTGCCCTACAGAAAATGAAGAAAAGAAAATACAAATGTAATATGTTTAAAACGATCCTTATATGTTTGCTTTGTACACAATTAATTGTACATTATTAATGTTCTCCATTATTATAATTATGGGCATTTAATCTCTCTACAATCCACTACTAATTATATTATGAAATATGTATATACTTTTAATATAGTAACAAATGTACATATGTAATTCAAAATGTAAATTAACAATCTTGTTATAACTGTACACTCACATATTTTTTTAAATAACAGTATTCATGCAATTTTTGAGACTGCTAGAATGATGGGAATTTATATTATTAACTTATTTATATATCTCAATGTGTTTATACTATCATTTATTATATGTAATTTAAATACAAATAATTAATGTATCAATTTAAAGAAAAGAGGTGATGTATTAATTTGTAGCAAACATAGACAAAAAATAAGTTCAATAATAATAGCAATAATAGAGAAGCATTTGGATACATTTTCTAATGTATATAATTAATAGTAATTAAATTAAATTACTTACACATTGTCACCTCTGATGATATGTAAGCCTAATACAACTTGTTCTACACCTTGTGTTGTACTGTATACTCGTTCATGTGATTCATCCAATATTATATTAATGGTTTGGTCGAAACCTTTCAATGTACCCTAAAAAAACATAAATTGTGAACATGGAATTGATCAATTACACTTAACATTATACAAAAATGTCAATCTAGTAGCAAAGAACTTAAACAAATTATTTAATAGAAATTAACTTTCTTCTCTGACTGAAAACAAAAGCAAATTTTGCAAAGTTTGTAATAGTAACTTTAAGATACAATGCGGGTTACAAACAAATTAGGCACACTACAAATAATGTCCTTACGATAAAATTCCTGCCATCAGAAGTGATAATCGAAACGGTATCTGTGATTTGTTAAGGTTACACAAACAACTAGTATAAATTATAATATTACGATCATAAAATCTAGTTAAAAAAAGGATACGATTCACGTAACTTTCCAAACCTGACGCCATAATCTTAATTACTAATTATACATTAAGATAATTTCTACATACAAATGTAAAACAATTGCGCGCGTATAATAAACGTTTGTTGTGATACAGGTATATCTGGGTATATCGACTAATTATTCTTTTACAGGCACGTACATTACTCAACGGATATTAAAATAAAATTACACTAAGAATTCGTAAATTAAAACCAACGTAAAGTTAGACTGTTCTACGTTCAACGAGGAATGTTTTTTCAACCACACAATCCGTGGATTGAAACAGGGATCAACAAATGCACCGTTAGCTAATCGTTATCAGAACGCAAATACAAAGATGATTAGTATAACCGTCTACGTATGGTACGAGAATAATTTCATTCGTTTTACAAAATTCTTTATAGCTGCAAATTTATAGTACAGTGTATTTATGGAGGAATATCATAATGAATTAAAAGCTGTTATAGAAATTAAGATGATATATTGTTGATACAAATATCGAAATACAATTTATCAAAAATTTACTCGTTGTATCAATATCCCTAGCTAGAACAAGTTTATATGTTGGGAGCAGTGATGGGCAAAACCCTAGGCTTCGAATAAATCTGAAGTTTGCCGATATGTCTATCTCCTTTCCTCTTTAGAACATTTTCCAAAGAAGGAAAAGAGACAAACATATCGGCAAACTTCAGATTTATTCGAAGTCTAGGGTTTTGCCCATCTCTGGTTGGGAGCAGAAAGACCACCGCTCACTGAGACGCTCATTGGGTCGGTTTTAGTACTAGTGACGCCATCAGTGGTAAAATGCTCAAGTTTATAGTGAAAATAGTTCCCACTATTCTTGCTAGGTGGCGACATTAGTTAAAGGGTAGATAAATTACTGCTGCATTAAATAATTATTCATTCAAATGATAAATTGGACTATTAACTAATATATTGTAGTGTTATATGGCAAGGAATCGTATTAATTATACATTTATACAAAATTAAAGCACAATGTATTAAAACATATCGGTGCTGCTATCTTATAGAAATGGTGGGAATTATTTTCACTACAAACTTGGGCATTTTTCCACCGATGGCGCCACTACGAATAAAACCATTTTCAGTATAGTTTGGTATTGACTATAGTGTGATTTCTATCATAATGTGGTTTACTTGATATTTACATGGAACAACATGGATATACAAACAACAAATACACGAAGAAAAGTATTAAATCATGTAGTTTGCAGTATTCTGGTGGAATCTGGTTACGATACTTGTGATAAACCAGCATTAGAAACACTTACGGAAATGCTACAATCTTGTAAGAATTTAAATAGAGTTAAAAAACTTAAATTAATAGTTTATACTCTTTGTTAATACATTATTTTTTTATTTGTCTCCAAATATTTCAATTATACTTTGTCTGAAATATTCAATAATTGAATCCATTTTATCCGTTTATAGTCATTGTAGAGGTTGGAGAATCTGCCAGGAATTATTGTGAACTTTCTGGTAGAACAGAACCACTCATTGCAGATGTCATAGTAGCATTAATAAATATGGGTATAAAATTGGATAACATGGAAACTTATGGAAAGAGATCTAACAGAACTGTTCTACCCCCACTTCAGCAACAAACTCAATCAAAACAACTGAACATTTTGCAGGCTGGAGTGAAACAAGGTCATCCGTCTCATATACCAAGTTATTTACCAGCTTTTCCTGATCCACATGCATACATTAGGACACCGGTAAAACATACATACTAAGATGAATAAAAAATATAATAATTCAATAATTGAAATGATTTGTGTTTATCTATCTACAATCACATTATCTATTTACAGACACACAAACAGCCAGTAACAGAGTACGAAGCAATAAGAGAAAAAGCAGCAACACAAAAGCGTGATATTGAAAGGGCACTAACAAGGTTCATTGCAAAAACTGGAGAAACGCATAGCCTCTTTTTAACAGAAGATAATAGTATGTTTCCATGTAAGTAATCTCAAATTTATGCAATGTAAGTGATCAATATGTGTATTATAAAAATGAAATGCTTTGTACTTTCAGTAATATCGTGTAAACCACAATTTCCTAGCTATCTCTCAGCTCTTCTTCCACAAGATCAAATATTTGAGCCTGATCAAGACTTTCAATTTGAACCAAGCCCTGTAAAAAAGAAAAAGGAACAAGAGAAAGAAGAGAAAGAAGAAGGTCTGAATTCATTGGAAATAAATACCAACAAATATAAATTTAAAAAAAAAAACAATAATTAATAAAATTTGTCGCCATTGTAGGTATGAAAGGACAAACTGAAGATACAGAACACAACGGAGAGACCACAACACAACAAGATGCCATAGACAATCCTTATTTACGACCTGGAAAAATACCAAAGAATAAAATGCCAGGCGCTACGGTGCCTGGTTTACACGCAATGAAGCGGGATCCTCTTGAATGTTAATCCAACAATGACAATATTGTATTTAATTTTATTAATTCTTAGACTAAGATCGTGTACATAATGCTATAATATAAAATCATAGTTCATAAATTTTATAAATTTGTATTATATAATAAAAATGAATCTTTACTATAAGTAGTTTTACACAAAATTAGTGTAAACTGTATTACCAAAATTAACACTTTGGCTGAGGGAGACTTCGATGCGCAGAGTGCGACGAATTTATAACATTCGCCGGATGCTCGTAAGTGTTAATATTACATATTATGAACATTCCAATTTCGTGTTATGTAGTACTGTTCATACTAATACTTAATCTACGATTTTTAACGGTACATGACCAAATTGATTACATGTATTTGGTTTAACATTGCTCACTCTCGTGTTATCTTGCAATATTTCGTATCTATGTATATTGCACGCATATAGCACCAGTTCGAAAAAATTATGGTTATAAAAACAGCTATATAAATTCTCTAAAAGGGACGATTAGATAAAACTTATAAAAATAGATTTTCTTAGTATATATTGGATGTTAAGATCTCTACGTGTATATTACGGTAAATAGCACCTATTAAAATTATATTCGCACATTTTCACTTTGCAAAAATACATAGTGCTATATCATGGTTCAATTAGATTTTTAATAAATATAGATAAAAATGTCTTGCTCTATTAATTGTGCTGATGTTAAATCGATTATATGCGAAAGTACACTTACTGCGAATACACGTATAAATATATAGCAAATTGGTAATTTCTATAAGGCATAAGCTCTATCATCTCTACTTAATTTTTTACCCTTTAACGAGACTGAGATAGATAGGCTCGTAAATACATTGTCTGAAAATACCTTTAGACTATACTTCAATAATTGAAATATGTTTCATAACTCGTGTAGGTAAAGTATTTTTCTAATATTAATCACTAGCTCTCGTTTTCATGTTACAAACTATAAATTTCTTGCAATGAATATATTATTTGTCAGTACGTGTATAAATATAAATTATCGTACGATTATATTTACGTTTAGGCTATTATGAGAATCAAAATTCAGGCATGTAGAAGAGATTTAATATTTTTTGTTATATGTTGAGTTATATTGCAAGTTACGTTTCTCAATAGTGTATATTTCATAAAAAAAAATATGTTAAATTTCTTGAACTTGAGACACCTGAATGTTGTTCCTTATTAGAACACTTTTTTTAAATATATCATGTGGAATCGATTATGTTCTGACATTAGGAAGTCTTACCTACCCGTTCTCATTGATTTTCATCATCGTCACACTCTATTCAGTATTGGTACCAAGGCTGACGTCGCACCCAACGTAATTTCATACCAGAGGCAGTGCGTATTTTTATGCTCGCACATTCGGCCGCGCGAACGGTTTCTTTCACACTTTGCATTAGATTCTGAGCATTTCCAACAAGCATGTCTGTTGCTTCTTGATCTTCTTCTGTGCCTGTATATTATAAGTATACATTTCAAGTATATTTCAAATTTGAGTACTTAAAGTAATTTTCATAAAACGAAAGTATTCATTTCTATCATTATATTCTATAATTTTTGTAATGTATTAATAACAAATGGAAGTATAATAAAAATAAACCAAAACAAACGACTTCTATGTAATCAAAATTACGTTTTTAAATACGTACATACATATTGTAAGGGTAAATATTATTTTGTATGTGTAATGGATGTAAAACTATCTAACAAATCTATCACTTACAAGGGAAATAAATACTACTGCGATGTATTGCATGCAATACATAAGTGCTAATATTCGTAAAAAATACAGTTTGTGTATTTATGTCAAAAGAGAGAATTGGACATGTGTAAGTTAAAAACTCATGCACAGGGAACAAACCTAAAATACATACACTGAAAATGATGAGATAAATGATACAAGTAATAATTTTAATAATGGCAATGTAAATCAGTTTGTTTCATTGAGAACTAATTTGATGATAAATAAATTGTATTATATACGAAGTATACTTTACGAATACAGTGCTGCTTCTTAAGTATACACAACGTTAATTCTCACATATTGTCTATGCTACCTCATATTTATTTTATGGTAAACTTACTGCACCCAATCAATTCGTCTACACCGTGATGAGTAGAAGCATATCAACCGCAAACCATTTAAAGTTTAAATAATATATCAATAAGTAATAATTTAAAAGTCAACAAATTAAAAAACAATTTTAAATTTTGTAATCGAGTATTTGAAAATGTTTAATTTATTCTTGTCCTTTTTGGGGAAGACTAAAATATCCATGCATTGTAATGCAAGTGCAAAACTGTATAGTATTCAAAAATTAAACAAAATAAATACTAAGGAGAACGATAAAGACATTAAGCATAATTTATTAACTTTTTTACCATAAAGCATCAACTCTTCCCAGGTGGGGAGCGTCTCTATGTATAAAATATTTTATTAATAATTGTTTACTCCAGCTATTTTTTAAAGATATAGAATATCCCCCGACATCCTTTAATGTTTACCGAGTAAACTATATTTCAGATTGTTGTAAGAAAGAATATATGATTTTAAATAGTAAAAAAAAATGTACACTATACCTTGTGCACCCAGCATTGTTGCTTTCACCGTTGATAGTATTTTCAACTGCGTACCTATAGTAGGTATACGTTCACAAACTTGAAGGAGATTCTGGAAAATACAAAAATTATACCCTTAAAACATATATGATGAATGTTACGCAAAACATTAAGAACTTAAAATAAATTCTGTACGTACCGTACGGATACGTTTGTCAGTACATTCTCTAGCGAGTTCCTTTGCTAAGCGAGTCACTTCTTGGGAAGCTTCTGCGATGTCTTTAGCACAAGCTATCAGATCTCTCTTGTTGCCGCCTTCTCCTCTGACTAAACCTGATAATCTACCCATTAAAATGGCCATCTTTTTCGCAGCAGCAATAATCTCGTTATCTTTGCTCGACCATTGTCGTACTTCTTGATGTAGTCCATGGGCGGCCATCTAAAAATTTGTTTAAAGTGATTCCATAAAATTGCGTTTCCAGAAATGTAAAGTATAAGAAAGATTTAAATTACCATTATGGGTTGATTGGGTTGTGGCGCGTGCATAAACATTTCATCTTCGTCGTCTGTTTCTGGAGGTGGAGGTCGCGGAGGTGGAATATCACCACCAGGTAGAGGTGGACGCGGTGGTGCGACTTCTGCATAAAATAATTAAAACTACTTGTAGTAATTGCTTGATAAAACAAATTTGTTGTCCAAATAAGAGTTCTCTGTTTGATGCAGACATTACATTTTATACAGTAAAATTTAACATACCATATACATACAGAAAAATATAGGGGTTTCATAATTACCATCGTCATTATCATAATCGTAATAATAGCCTATCATTCCACGCAGCATTGAAGGTACAAACACATTGTTAACAGATTTAGATTGCATATCAATACAAAAAGTATCTTAGTATTCATGCAGCAACAAAAATGTGACACACGAAATATGAATAATAAATTAATAAAACGAAACATTTCAATACAATCAATCATAGTTAACTGCGTATAATAAAAAAATTGTTAGCATGGAAGATGAAGATTTAAAATTTATATATTTGTTACGTAACAACATAATAAAATTAAATGTAGGACAACTATTTCGATATTGTGTTAAATAAAAAATGTTTGTATGAATTACGCAAGGTAACAAACTCTACTATTGTGTAGTAAATTAATATCTAGTTTTTCAAAATGATAGGTCACATAAAATATTTAAAAAAAAATTAAGTATAGTGTAATATATTATATCTTCGGGTTACTAAAAACATAATGCCTTTAATTTAACATAATATATAATATTTATGTATAATGCTGTAGTCCTCCGATTCCTAATACTAAAAAAGAGTAATCGGAACGATATACATTTAATTTTAAATAACGCATGCTTCTTTCCCAAAGATGAAAAGAGTTTTGAGCATTGAAAACTTGTTGTTTTCAGACCCCAAAAGTACTAATTTTGAATTACCTCCATCGTGAACTGATTTCTCTAACTCGTTGTCAGAAGCCAGTTCTTGATATAGGAGATTAGGGTTATCTCCTGATAAAAAAAAAGTAATTAACTTTGTATCCTGATATAAAAATATGAATTGCTTCTGAGGTTTGTACGTTCCAGTTTTTATTTTCTTTTGAAGAATAGTAAATACCTTCACGTGCCCACTTCGGTAATGGACTGACAGAGCGACGCTGGGATTTATTTGTGTTCAGACTAGGACTGATGACACATAAATTGCTTGGCGATGGTTGATTTCTTAAAGGCTCACCAACTAGTATTTAAAGAAATTGTTACAAGTATTCAAATTTTTCGTTAAAATAATAAAATAAAATAAAATATAATAACACCGTACACCGTATTTTATTGAATGTTTTTAAGTTCGAAATATGATACGAATTTATTCCTAAATACAATTTCTTTACTCTTGAAACATTATCATTATTTATCATTTGGATAAATTTAACCGATTGATCAAAATAGAAGTTTACTAATACAATATGATGATTAATCATGCATAAATCACCTGCATGCAAATATATTATACCTTTGCTTGTGAAGTAATTATATTGACGGCTTGGCATTTGTTCGTCTGGAAGAAATATGTTAAAGAAGTTTTACTTTACAAAAAAAAAGTAAAAGTTATCGAGAAGTATTCAAGAATGTATCGTCTACATTCACGAAATGTAAGCGAATAAGCAAATACATTGAATGGCTTCAACTAAATTATCTTTCGAATAGTTCGAAGCGTGAAAGAATGCACTATGATTATATAAATAAATAACAGATGAAAATTTGTTAAACAGTTCTATGCTTAAACATTAATTACCTATTTCCAGAGAAACCTATATTTAGTATGCCATTTTTTAAACAATATAACAAAATTTAAGATCTATAAAAGAACATTTTGTGTACTTACCGTCGTTGAGATGTAATTGTGATACTCCTGGCGGCGGTATGATATCAGGTTGAATCACGATAGCCTTACGAACTTGTCCAACATTAGCCAGGAGCTACAGTATACAATTTAACATATTAAATAAATAAAATAATGGTAATTAGAACTTGAAATCTATGTTTTACGCTACTTACTGCTCGGTTGCTCTCCCTCCAACGAGAAACTGCATTACTGTCATTGATATTAATCGCAACCAGCTTTGCATCCTGCACCATTGGAGCAACACCTATACAAAAATAATTCTTAAAAATGTATACTTATACAAACGATCCGCATAAGAGTTGTTAAGTAAGTATGTTGCTCACTGTTTTGAAGGATATCTGTAGCGTAGTTCACCCTCTGAATAAACGCAGGGTCTTCGCTGTTATCGCTCTCTTGTTTCGCTACGAGTATTACTCGATTAGCCAATCTGGCAATGGCAGCCGTATTGTCAACCATTTTTTGTGGATGACTCTTAGCAATAGCTTCTTCGCAGAGGAACGAATGTTTCTGAATTTGTTCCTCAGAAGTTCTAATGAAATCTCCACTATCGGTTGCTTCGTCGCATAACGCCCGTGCCCTCTGCATTGTTTCCGCATACTGTTGCCGCAAATTTTCAAAATGTTCGTCCGCTGCTTTGCTATCTGGATACGTCATACGAATCCGACCAGCGTTTATCAATTGTGGCGTTAAAGATTCGACTTGTGAAGCGCTCGCGGTCAATGCTTCTGCCAATTTTTTATTTCCTCCGCTACCTAAAGGTTGATTTAAAAAAAGTAGAATATTTTGTTTGTTCAAGGTATCAAATAATTAAATATATTCCCGGAAGCGGGGGTGCATAGCGTGCTCTCTCTCTCTCTCTCTCTCTCTCTCTCTCTCTCTCTCTCTCTCTC
>NC_071979.1:24114563-24136728 GCF_026283585.1 Hylaeus volcanicus
CTCTCTCTCTCTCTCTCTCTCTCTCTCTCTCTCTCTCTCTCTCTCTCTCGCTCGCGGGTTTTTTGGTTTATAGAGATTAATTGTAAGATAAGGATAAGATAAGGTACGATAAGGGTAATTTAAGGTTAGAGTAAGAATAAGATGTGAAGAATTTGTAAGCGGAAGTGGGGCCATGCAAACCCCTTGGGGATGCATTAAATAAATACATACATAATTAAATATATTAATATGTTTACATACCCCCAGCAGCCACCATTCTGGCCGTCTTCGCTGCTCTATTAGAGAACGTTTGAAGGGCATGTGTTTTATCATTGAAGTTCTGATCGCGTCCTGGGGTGCCTTCTGGAGTTAGTACAGCATCCGTAAATTGCTTCAAAGGCGTCGTTATGTCAATGAAATCTTCAACAACTCTGGATACAACGGCTTGTTGTATTCTATTCTTTAGCTCGTACAGTTTATGGGATAATTGACGGGCGATTTCTTGAGCTCGAGGTGTATTCCCTTGGCCATGAGCACATAAATCTCCAAGCTGATGGGAAAGATTGTCGACTTCGTCGCAGAGCTGCAGAATCTCTGCTTTGTGTATGCCTGGCAAACCATCAGCAACCTATTTTCAGAGTACAAAACCAATTAATAAACATGAGAGAGATTAGAAGTGCGTCGCACATAAAAATCATGATACCAATAGCATAAGTTTGATTGCAGTGCATTTTATAACAAATACTCGATATGTTACACGTAACTTACGCTTGCTACGTGTTGTTGATTCTTTCCGTTTGCGGCATTTAAATTATCAAAGTTGAATAATAAACCTCTGTACAAATAACTATACTGTACCTAGATATTCGATACGAGAGAATTAAAAATATTATGTATAGTGTCACACCTTCTTTCCTTCATGAATAATTAAAGCTATAGCCCTCTGGCCAAGTCCTTTGTCATCATGTTGAGGATTGAGGAGCCATTTATTAGCTTGTTCTAAGCGACCTGCAACCGTATGGGCAGTTTGTGTGGTTCCAGATTTGTCAGCAGCCACTATAGCAGAGGCAATAGAACTGCGAAGCTCGTTCATCTTCTCCTTAATACCACGCGCTAACGCTTCTGCTTGCGGCGTAGTTCCTTTAAACGTGAAGGTATCGAAGGGTTAACAAATGTACACACACACAGTGTACATACATTACTTTTGTAATAAACCATCAAACCTCTTTCATTCTGGCGCAGTTCACAGAGAGCATTAGTCATAGTAACAATTTGTGAAGTTAATTTATTCAATGGGTCCGCTTGCGAAGGAGGAAGATATCTATCCGCCAAGCGTTGTGCTTGTTCGACTATTTGACGAAGACTTTTTTCTCCTACTCCGCCGCGTAAAGCGAGTCCGTCATCTAACCAGTCATAAGCAGCTCGTATTCTAGATTCTATAGCACTCTGAGCCTTTTTCAAGACCTAACAAATGATTCAGAAATGAGATATTTTGTTTATTATTAGAGATTTAAAAAAAAAAATATTTACCGTTAACTGGTCAGCATCCCACTCTTCTTCATCGTATGTCGTCAATTGTAATACTCTAATAATTTCATTTAATTCATCTGACATTCTACCAGACAGATAGTTTCTATTTTCAGCTGCTTCTTCTGCTCCCTTACCTCCTTGAGATATAATGTGAATAAAGATTTTCATAGAGCAAATAAGAATTGGAGCAAGAGTTTTCACCTGTTATACAAGTAGATTTCAATGTATATTGTACCTGTCATTAACAATAAATATTAAGTATAATTTTATTCTATGTTTACCTGATCCAAACAGCGTACAAGAATTTCTCTGTGCACCTGATGAGTCAACTCTTTTTCGCGGGCACTTACTTCTTTCGATACTTTACTAAGACAAGGACTTAAATTCTTAAGAAAATGAACTAAGTCCTCCATTGTTTCGATAACTTCGGTAACCGCCAAATAATCTAGCACCCTCTTACATTCCCTGATAATTTTGCGCACTTCGCTTTCATCAAAACAGAGCAATAAAGAACTAGTTCCTTGAAGAATACCACGTGACCCTTCTATAAGTTTTTTCCTAAAATTGCAAAAGAAAGTTTAAGAGGAATACTTGGGTATTAATATCGATATTGTCTGTAATATTTTTAGTACCTAGCTGGTCCAGAATATGGATCTTGTTTTAACATAGCTGAGGCTTCTTCCAACAAACGTGATGCTCCTTCAACACGTTGTAATGCAGCAGGCATATCTTGTTTAAGCAAAGCATCATCAGATGAATTTATTGTTTCTTTTCCAACCTGTGTGTGAATGATAAAATTAAGTAAATGTAAATGAACTCGAAGTAAAAACTCTTTGTATACATTACCTTTACAAGATTTGCTACCGCCATACTAACTGCTTGCACAGGCCTACCCAAATCAGGCATTGCATTTCCATCTTCTGCTTCTTCATGTAGAATAACAAGCCTCGAGACCTATGTTATACAATTATATATATACACACATGTATAAGGATATATAACTTTATACAGTAAAAATTCCAAAATAAATATGTACATATTTTACATTGTTTGTATTGTAAAAATGTATTATTACAAATTTAAACAATTTATTTGTCTTAATATTCCATATAATGTTACTATTCATATCTACATATTAATAAAACATTAAACTTTAATGATTAAAATTAAGTTTTATTTGTATATTTTTCTGTAATACGTATTTTATTAAACATATTTTTTCATAAATTTTAATATTCTCAAATTAAAACTTATTATTATAATATGAAAATATTCATCATCAAAAATCATCATCAATCTTCCATAAAGGTATTATTATCAATAAAATAAAGTAATAAATGTGTCTGTATTTATTTTACATTAACATATTCAGAAGGAGTTTCAATCTAAAGTACATTGATACATTTTTGTATGGGTGATGTGTGGGATGATGCGATAGGCAGCTCCAACCTATCCTTTTTTGGAAGTACTAATGGATCTCAATTGGTTAACAAAGTTTCATTTTACAATTCAAAGCTGAAGGATTGAATTTCGTAAGTCCAAGCTCTCAGACCTAAAGATGAATTTAGTATCCCTATCCTATATTTGTACAATGATGTCATAGTTCTATATAAAGAAACATAAGTCACTTGGCAGTTTTTGACTCATGATAAATACATCATTATAATAGTTAACAATGTCAATGAAATCGAATTATTCTTGTTATATAATATCTAAAAATATTCATTCAATTATTTTCAGTTAACAAAGAGCTATAGTTTGACAGATTTCAAGTGTATACAATCAAGCTATATATAGACATAGAACAGAGAAGGCATGAGAATTATTTACAGTACCCAGTACGTTTCATATATACATTTTCGAAGATAAACAATTCCTTTGAAAATGTTATTTCTTCAATTATAATAAAATACTTTTTATTGGACACCAAATTTATTGTTTAACCTCCTTTTTGAAATCAAACAAAACAATGAGTTGATGTTACTTTTTTAAAGGGCTAGAAGGCTAGAACATCGAGTATCTTTTTGCCAATGTTAATTAAATAAGTATGAAATTGAGAAATAAATGTAATTACCTGCTGTGCCACAGGCTCGAGAATGCTTTCTATAGTTTTCGTATGAAACACCGGCATCTTGATGACTTTTCTTACAAAAACGTAGAAATCCTGACTATCCGATTGTATTCACACGAACAAAATTTCGTTGAGAATGCAACGAAGAAGTCACGCACGAAAACATCAACAATACGACTGATAATCTAAGATAATCCAAGAACAATTCACTGTGAAAACAATACGAAACAATACTAACGACTTGGTCCGTGCGACAGCAAGAGAATGCAAGAGAATCAAAGAGAACACTTCAAACTTCAACCAACTTCAACTTCTAGCCGTGATGGATCACGATCAAAGATGATTACCATACTCGAGAAAATCTTAGCAACGCCTTATCACTAGAGGGCCTCTAGTTAAATGCGTTAGATTTGTTCTCAACTCTGATTGGCTAATTTGAATAATACCGCAAATTTTGACCACAGACACAGACCAACTGATCTTAACCTAACTTATTTTTATTTGAATTAGTACCAATTAGTACCTTTTTTGTAGCATATTAATTATATATAATGATTACTATCGTTAGTATTACTGTAAACCATTGCATCAAATTCTTTTTTACAAACAGAAGCTGAAGTAGGAACTAATCTCTTTGATAGTTAAGATGACAGCGTCTATAAAAAATTGTAATAATCAAGAAGCTACATACTCTACTTATGTATATGATAGCGCTATAGACTATCATCATAATCTAATCAAGAATGATGACTAGCAAATTAAACAGATAACGCTTAACTATAAAAGGTAATGGGTGGATATTACAGTGGTGACATATGAGTAGTAGCCGTGCTTAAGGATAGATGTTATATTTACGATAATTTATGATGGCCCAACAAACTGTGAAGTTCAATAATGGCAATACTTATCCCATTTTGGGACTAGGGACGTGGAAGGTATGTTAAAATATGTAGTTTTTATTCTAATTTCCATTACATTAACAATTGCTTGTTTATTTTCCTGTTTAGTCCAAACCTAATGAAGTGACACAAGCAGTAAAAGATGCTATTGATGTTGGATATCGTCACATTGATTGTGCCTATGTCTATCAAAATGAAACAGAAGTTGGTGCAGCAATAACTACAAAAATAAAGGAAGGTGTTATAAAACGTGAGAATATATTTGTGACTAGTAAACTGTGGAATACATATCATCGACCAGAGAGAGTTGAACCTGCTTTGAGAAAGACCTTGAGCGATCTTGGTCTACAATATCTTGACCTTTATTTAATGCATTCACCAATGGCATTCAAAGGTTCTTTTTTTATTACAATCAAAACTGTTAACTATCACTCCAATAATTTAAAACATGATGTATTATGTTTGCAGATAGTGACAAAATATTTCCAACAGATTCTGATGGTAATATATTAATTGAGGATACAGATTATTTAGATACCTGGCATGCCATGGAAAGTCTTGTAGAAAAAGGTCTTGTGAAGAACATAGGTGTGAGCAACTTCAATTCTCAGCAAATAGAGCGCGTGTTATCCAACTGTAAAATAAAGCCAGTGACAAATCAAGTTGAATGTCATCCATATTTAAATCAAAAGAAATTATCTGATTTTTGTAAAACCAAAGGGGTCACGATCACCGCTTACAGTTCTTTTGGAGCTCCTGATAGACCTAATGCTGATCAAAATGAACCACGAATATTAGAAGACCCAAAAATTAAAGAAATTGCTGCTAAGTATAAGAAGAGTCCTGCTCAGATTGTACTGCGACATCAAGTACGAGTTTTAAAGATATACGTTATATTTAATCGAGTTGTTAAAACTCGTAATTTAATACAAATTTTGTAACAGGTACAGTGGGGACATTTGGTGATCCCTAAGTCGGTAACAAAATCAAGGATACAGGAAAACTTAGACATCTTCGATTTCGAGATAAATGCCGAAGATATGAATGCATTAAACGATTTAAATTGCAACAGAAGATATATATCTAGAGTTGGGTATGTCATCAAAGTAAATTATTTTAAAAAACAATGTAAAACAACATCTATTTCAATAATTTTCTATTAAATTTTGTTTCAGACTTCAACATCACAAATACTATCCGCTTCATATAGAGTTCTAATACTGTGATATCGGCGTAATCCATACTCAAGCAGCGGCTCCTACGATACTAATGTACAAAAGGAATAAAGAAATATATATTGTTTAATTTTACAAATTTTTCCATTGGTAATTTCTATCGATCAGTTGCATTGACGCGAGCATGACGTGTCGCTGTCTTCGCAGCCGCAGGAACAACATTCACAGAATTCATCATCGCTATTGTTATCTTTCGCATCCTTATGTAATTTTGAAGCAATCGGTTGGTACTCCTCCGACGGGTCCAACGGTGCATCGCTGCAGTTGCACTCTGTATCTGACAGTCCACGCGCGCATTTACCCTGGCAGTTGCACCTGCAGTTTCCGACTGGCCGTGAATAATCCTTGCAGGACATCGAAGGACAAATTTCACACGGACTCCCAAGATCGCAAGGCAACACGAATGGTTTGCACGCTTTTCGAATACCTGCGTGATTGAATCAATCATAATTAATTTATGTAATTAATATCTATCTTTAACAGTAGAAGATCCTTCGTGTACCATGATCTATGTTCCTGCATCGTGGTATCTCGCAGAATGGTTTTCTCGAGAGAACCGTAGATTGAGGACAACCCTTGAACAGTTTATTGCAGGGGATATCACAAGGTAAAACAAATTTGCCAGCACAAAGTTTTGTCTTGACCCTTCGACGGTCCTTAGACTTCGCTGAGGATGGTGGTGGACAGACAGAGTGCCCACAAGGTTTGCAAGATGGGGTTGTATATCCAGTTCTCCTCGATTTAGATAGTTTATCGTTGTTCCCTTTCTTGTCATTCTGTTTTTCTTTCATACTAAAGGCTTGAACTGTCGCTTCAGTCGATTCAACTACTGTTGACTTCTCAGGTTCCTACAATGGTATTAAACGCATATAATAGTTGCAATATTTGCAGCGATGAACATTTTTTACCTTGTTCTTGGCACTTGATGACGTGGCCGTTTCTTCATTTTTAGGAGACGGAATAGAATCTGTTTTCTGGCTGGCTGACCACCAGTTTGGCATCCATGAAGATTTTTTCTCCACCTTTTCTTCAGCTTGTTCTTGTTTATTTTGAATGCTGTGCTCGGAAGTAGAGACTATTGCGTCGCTTTGGGTCTGTGTCTATGTAAAAACATAAACGAATTAATGTCTTTGTTGTGTGAAACTTTGGATAAAGTAAGGATGAACGTGATCCTACCCGTTCACTCTCGCTAATAACGTTGATTCCTTCCTGCTCGAGTTTCTTCTTCGAACGCTGACCGTTTGGCCTTTGCCACAAACATTTGTCTGGTACACAACATATTTTCTTCTCGCCGCAGGACATATCTTGAAGACAACCGATCATCTTACGTCTACCGCAAACGCTCTGGTACTCTCTAGACGTCAACAAACGGTCCATGTGTTCCTTGAACAATGTCTCTTTCAGCTCCAATTCCTTGATACAATTTTTCAGGCATAATTCCTCTTTAGCCAGTTGACGAATCTTCGACAAACATATCAAATCCTCGGAATGGATGGAGTGAAGACTTGGAGTAGTGTAACTTTCCACCTCCTTCTCCAAATTATTCAGGGTATCGCTCATCTCCTTGTTCGCAAGTTCCAAGGATTCGAGCTCCATATCAGTTTCCTCCAGCTTAACGTCCGCTTGAATAATCTTCTCCTGCAATTAAAGATAATACTTTCATTGAACGCCCTCTGCAGATAAAATTAAACGACGACTTGAGTAAAGTTTTGGGCTTGGGTGTCTAAGTTTCAGCTCACTGACAAGATTTACCCGAATTAATCGCTGAATTTCAATCGTTCCGTACATGCAACTCGGTCGTCTCCCCGTGAAGCTCCTTCACCGTCTTTTTCAAGTTCTCGAGAAGTCTGTCGGTCGGGTCTGGATGGGGTGAGAATTTCTTCATAATGTCGCGAACTTTGCAATACGGTGCGTCCTCGCATTTATCCTTGGCCATCCACATGTTGTACGCTATCAGCGCAGGAATCGAGCGTTCCATCGTCGTGATTTTGTCCCTCAAATATTTCTGCCTACCTATTAGGTCGCAGCGACGTTCCTCCATCTTCGTGGTGATGTTTTCGAAGTACGGCGAACAGGGCTCGGTTGCCCCTTTTATTTCCGTCTTGGAACCTGAAAAGCAAAACAAAGAAAATAATCAGACTTAATATATTTTAGGCGTGTAACATTTATTTGGATAGCGTCGCTCACATTTGCAACGAGACATCTTGCTTTGAGGATGCTACTTCTTCAGACGAGATAAATCACTTTAGAATTTAGAGCATGTTAAAAAAGAATTAGGTATTTTAGTTATAGTCTTGTTTGAAAAATGCTATTGATAGTTTTCATTTATAACAAAATGTCGCTTAAATGCCATTTTCTGGATTCGGTTCCATTTCGATTTTCCAATCGACGCTACAATTTCATGTGTTCGTACGGGTATCGATTGAAATTGTCATAATTTTGCTATTCATAAGAAAAACAACAAAGAAACAAAAAAGAAAGCAGGAAGTGCGTGACACATACGTTCTTTCGTCGTTATCTGAGAAGAACGAAAAGGAAATCAGTATGCGTTAACGTTGCTCTCCACGGATCATTTAAAATGCATTAGTTTCGTTAGATAAACGTGAAAAAAAATAAACGGATTACTTGAAATCTGGAGCTAATAGAAGAAGATGTTGCCGCTCGACTTAGTCGAGAGTAAGTAAAACGACGCTGAAGATATAATTTTACTGTTTATTTGCATATAAATAAGGTTGATATTCGTTAGAAGGACGGAGGACTTAACAAGTCGTGACACGGACGACGATAAATGTTCGCTGATAACTGGAACCAGCGTGTCCCTACAAGACAGTACAGGAAGCACGATCACAAGCTTGGCAAGGTCGAGCTATGAGCGTAATTTCGAGGATCGTGTGTTATACGGGCAAAGCGGGGGTCGCAGATTTAGCTATAAAAAAAGAAAGACTTGCAGCGGAAATGGAATATTTAGTGCTCCCCCCGGAGTCAGTCCCCATCACGTTAAATCGTCGATAATACGTCGCAATACAAGTTTGTCTTGTACTTTCTGTCTATTGTATCATAAGTATTGCGTATCTTTTACTTTGACATCTGATAAGCTTTCCCTCTATTTATAACAGACGGATCTCAATTGATTTTTATTTGGCCACAAAAACCACCCAGAAGTAGACTGCTAAGGGTCCTAGCTCCTCTTATGCGAGGTATCCTTATTGGATTCCTGCTCATGGATGCTGTTCACCTTTGGCCAGGAGAATTCTTACCCACATCATTGCCGTCTATAATGCCCGTTCCTTTACCTCGTGTCAAGTGTAACGTAATCGAACCACGTTGGTTCGATAACAGTTAAATTTCATCCAAAAGAAAATTTTTTCAAAGTTGACGGACTTTCGACGATAGAGAACAAAATTATAAAAATGAGTTATACGATGTAAAAAAATTGTAATAAATGTAAAAGAAATATTTCTTCGAAAGATCAGGAGTCGTATAAATAGTTACAAAGTATATCTGTAGTTTAGGAGCTGTATATTTTCATTTAGACAATTTATTTTACGAGCATACCATTGATATAATCTTACCGGAAGAGGAAAATTCGGGTAGTTCTAATAAGCATGCGTTCCCCCATACCGTCCATGCGGCTGTCTGTAAACATCAAGTAGCGTGGCGTGCGATAGTGTGGATGATTTAGGGAAGATTTCTTTGTATTCTCATCCGAAAAAATGTCAAATAGTCACATATTCTTGAAGTATGGATACCCACATGCACCCTTTGGCCTGGGCATTGGTCGCTACGTCTGTCAGCTTCAAAGAGTAACTTTAAAGTTCTGCAAAAATCACGGTGGCAGTCTTGGAATTAGGTAAGATGTTTTCAAGTTTCTAACCTCTTCACTTTTGTACGTAGGCGCTCATTGATTGTTCATCCAGGAGTAATACAAAATAATATCATTCTTGTTCATCGTTTGTCAAGTTAATATATCTGTATTTTCTTTCGTAAATCATAATCTACAATGTCACATGTAGGATTACCATTCTTAGATCATAAGAAAGAAAGTACACAGTGTACATCTTGTCACTTGCAACATTTTTTTGGTGTACAGGAAGTTTGTAGAAAACAATTTAATTGATTATGCAAAGGATAATCCTGGTGTTGTGGTATATATTAAACCAAGAAGACACAGAAATCCAGTTATAAAGGCAGAATACTGTAAGTTGAATATTATTCTATGAAATATATTCAATTTAAAAATGTTTTACATATATTTTAGTGAATGGTGAGTCACACTGGATGTGTGTTGCTAATTATACTCGTGAGGATATTGTACAATATATGGAATTATTGAGAACACAGTATCATGATGGTACATCGCTTCGATTGATTAAATTATGGCGTACAGACTTTCCTTCTATTCAAGGACCTTGGACACCTTTTACATTCAAGGATCCATCTTTGAACCTTGCAAAATTCCCAGATGTAAATAATTCATTTTTATTTGTGATAATTGAATATTTTAGATCATACTCTTTCTGATGTGTGTTAAATATCGCATTAATTTTTTCAGCAAAAACTTGGTGAATATATGAAGGAATATCCTACAGCAACAGAAGAATTAATTAGATTATTTAAAGAACAACAAGAAGTTGAAAAGTTGAAAGAAGAAGATAAAACTCAACAAAGCACTGGCTAAATACAAATTGTTACTAATCTTAATATTTTGTTATATATAAATAAATAGTACGTATTTGCGATTAGATATCTTGGAATTCTGAATCAATAGAACCTTTTGTAAGTAACATTCATTTCTTTTATTATTTTGCATGTTATATTACAAAAGAACCTAATAAATAAATATATCTAATATTAAAGTGGAAACTTTTATGTACATATACCAAATCATTACTTTTAAGTCACTTAATGAACATAAGAGTGTTTGAAAGTAAATGTATAGAACTTTTATAAAGTCATGCATACCATCATCTATTGGTCATTATAAATTTTATGCACACATATCCTATATATACGAAATTAATATACAAGCTAACGTAATAAATACAAAGTATAATCGGACACGAAGATTTTATAACAAATATATTTAATTGGTAATTTGTGCTCTATTCTTCTGCAATGTAAGTATATCAGTGACTAGCATACCATCTTATATGCAATACTTTTAATACCTAAGAGAAGTAGAATTACAATTGAACGATTAGCACATATCATTTTTAATAGTATTCAATGCTACTGTCGTACTAATATGACAGGTACATACATGGTATTTTTTTAACTACGATTTCATGTATAACATTCTACATATTCACTGCTATACAAAAATATATTTTAGCGTTTCTCATATAAAAAATTGAATAGTGACATCGCATGTAGCACCATAATTCTTAAATAAACGATTGTATATAAACTAATTTTCAAACGAAATTATTCTATTCGCTTGTTTGACCATTTGACTTTTTAAATATTCTATTCGTGCAACATATTTCCATTTCGGTAACAACATACAAATATAATATAAAATGTTATATTATTCGGTGTAATCATTTCAGTTTTCATTTTCGTTAATACATGTTTATTCGTTAAAAAATAAAGCGAATACGTAACTGCTATCCGTTTATTAAATCTTCATTTTTCTATTAAATAATGCCTAGATTTAATTAAAACAATTAATCAAATTGTCGTCTAAAAAATGAATAAAATATTAACAGTACTGCATGTGTAGTGAGTGATGTCTATGATCTTGTTTTGGTAAAAAATGTTCAAGTTAAAGAGTTCTACATTTAAACTCACGCGTGCACATCCACTATTTTTTTTTTTTTTTTGAATTTCGATGATGTGAATTATAAAAATAGAAAATATGTAAAATACGATTTTAATTAGATTGCAATGCATAGTGACACTTTAAATAATCTCCAAGGGATGGGTACAACAATATTAACCCTGACATATTCTAACTTCCTTCATTGACAAATATGAATAAATAGTTTATTTTTTAGACTACAGTAGAGACAGTAATATTTTTCTATATCATTTTTACAAAAAGAAAGAAATGCAATTTCTCCTACATAATATCAAATGGATTTTGTCCATCTATCAAAATAATGAGATAATGGGGTGACCTAAATATGTAGGATCACGAGTGGGATGACGTTGATGTTACATACACTCATACACGGAAAATATTTCACATCATGACATACCATTCCAGATTTCATTATGTATAAATAATAAATTTATAATCCCTTATTACTGAATTTCATTATTAAAAATGGACAAATATGGTACTTGTAAAACAGTTTAGTTATTCAATTTAATGACAATATTAATCAACGTTTTAAATTACAATAAATTGGTTTTAGGAACGACTATGTCGTTACTTGGCTATAAAGATTATATTTTGATATAATAATCAAAAAATATAATTTATTTACGAAAATAATGTTAAAATATAATTTAATAAGATAAAAAGATAATTTAATAAAATTCAACGTACCATATTTGCGAAAGTAAACAGATTGAATCATGCATACAGACTATTTTTCTCCTATCGGACTGATACCGACGAAAAAATACAAAACAGCACATCAGATGAAATGTCCTTGATTAAGCAAAATATCACACATTATATCGATCGTGAAGGTGCGACTAGAAATGTCTCGATTCATTGGACTTTGAGTCGTTTACTAATTTCCTCTTGTTGCTTTTCCCTCCATTCTTTTTTTGGTTTCATTCTTTTAAGTTGACCATCCCTAAAGAATAATATCAGTGTATCAGAGTTCATCAATTGCGAGTGATTTTTTTACGTTTAACATACCACTGTAAGTCAACCAAACCCCCTTGTCTTGCTATCACAGATTTTACCCTATTTGCGAAATCGATAGCGCTCTCTCCTTCATTTCTGTACATTGGAGGAAGATACCAGACGTCGCAAACTATAGCCCAACTTGACATAGTCATATATAAGTATTGTATCATTGAATATCGACTACTATTCCAGAAAGCATCACCAAACCTTGGGTCATACTGTTAAGGCCAATAAAATTAATTTATTATCTAAAATACTATATAAACATCGTATGAAATTACCTTTATTGCAACTGGATAAATAACGCCACCAACTTCAAAACTGCCCTTCTTAAACTGCATAACTGATGTATTATTTATACATGTTCCTTCTGGGAAAATAAGAATCGGTGGATTTGTAGGATCGGACACATGCTTCTTCAACCTACAAAATGCACAGAGAATGAAAATAGAAGTTTAATCGAAATATTTGTACGAAGAAGAATCAAAATTTTAATTTACCTCTTTGCTACTGCTTCTCTATCTTTAACTTCGGATCGTTCGAACCATATATGAGGAGAAGCACGAGCTAAAGCTCTTTGAAGAATTCCCAAGAATCCTCCATGCCTTTGACCTATCTGAATTAACATGTACTAATGAATGATATGTAAACTGTATCTAATATTTTATACATCAAAGTTATATTTACATAATGAAGCACATAAAAAAGCGATACATTGAAAGCATTAGTAAGTTAACCGTTCACTGCATGAATTTTATTTTATTTACCGAATGGAAATTATTTCTGGTTATTTGTGCGATCATGAATTAATTAATATAAAAAATAAACCATGAGTGGATGAACATGCAGGATTATTAAATGTCCCTGTAACCAATGTAAGAAAGCACCACACGCAAATCTCGTAAAACATTTCTTTCCGAACTCGATATATTATGCAATAATGCAGGGATCAATAATCTTCCGAGCAAGAAGATAAAGATTCTACATAAAAAAGAGAATATGAAAATCCGCACGTACACATAACACATACATGTTCTTATTTATCATTCCATGTAACCTTATACCTATGTGTATATATTGTTACGATATTACACACAATTTGTATTTAATTTTTTACACATGTTCATTATTAACAACTCCGAATTACAGTTAAGTTCTATCACTTTTAGTTTTTTGTTAATTACTTTTTTTTGCTTTTCACCTTTAGACACTTAGTTTCAGACACACATATTTACACAGACACACATACAGTACACTAAACTAAACTACAAAGGAGGTCGGCAAGATAGTTGCAGTATTTGTGTTCAACTCTCAAAAAATATTCATGAAACCGAGAATTCCGAAAATTATAAAGTATTGTATAGTTCGTTTGCAATACAAGACCATTTTTTCTAAATTTTGCACATTTCTGGGATGAACTATATTTGCACGCAATGCCTCAATAATTTAAACAGAAAATCGCAGTTTACCGACTCCTGCAGTAAAGGGTTAAAGAGATATTCTCATTCGTGTATACAAAAAATAAATATTGAAATTTGAACATTTACTGAAGATACAATTTCGAATGAAAATACCCTTTTAATGAACGCTATACTATACTATATTTTGCTCACTACCGAAATGGCGACAACGTACCAAAGAGTAACAATTGTCGCACATGAGTACCAGAACGTCAATGGGGGAAGTGTGATTAGCCACACATATACCCCTTACTGGTCGATTCTCTGGGTTATGGTATGTGATTACTGACGATAGAGCGCTCGACAAGACACTGAAGCACATTATGGAAACTTTGAAATTCAGCCATCGTTTGAAACTACCCTCTGGAATGTAGCCCACTACTGCTGTACATACTGTCAGCCACATCACCTGTAAACCATAAGCTTTGCACCTGAGAAACGATGATTCCCTCTGTATCGTTGCTGAGTAGTTTTACCTGCAAAGCAAAGTTACAGGGCACTGTTACCTGTAACATTTACTAATGCATTTCAACTTCACTGGTAGCCAATATGCATGTATGTGTTTGTGGATATTTTGTGTAACGAAAGATGGAAAGTTACGTGGTGTAATTTTGTTATGTTTTTCGTGCGTTAGAAGATGTTCGATTATTTTTATGCGCGGTTGAATGCAGTATATGCAATATATTTTTAAGTCGGTAAATAAGTGGACATTTCAAAAAGTTGATTTCCAACAGCCACAGCGTTTAATGACGGACGAATTTTGAAATATAATGTACTGATCCTCATAATGGTATATTACCAAAGAGAATGTTGTCTGTGTGGATAAGATGCACACATCAATTGTGGAAGTGTGATTTGCCACACACATGCCTCCAGTTTTTGGTTTATATTCGTTATTATGGACTGTAATTATAGCCGATATAGATTGGGCTATTAGTCTGAATGCGACGAGGCTAGCCTTGTTGTACGCCCATTTTTTAATAAAACCGTTTGGTAGTAGGGCAATACAAAATGTTGTGATTACAAGATACTGTACCTAGGAAGCTTTGATATTAGTTGATTTGCAAATTCAAAATACATAATTAGTATTTAAATAAATTATCTAAAAGAATGTTCATTGGCATACATTAAAATTAAAAACAGACAGTATTCCTCTAACAATCTTTGTTTCATATAGGATATACAAATTACAATATACCCTTGCATCCAAATGTAATTATGAAGTAACATATAGCCTACCATGTCTCTTCAATTTCTGTTTAATAGTAAATGGTTCTCTATAAATTATTTGAAAAATAGCTCAACGTACCCCTATGAAGCAAATGAATATCCTCAAAGGAAGAAGGAAGCAATATCGCATAATAAATCCAAACATCCATATCACAGTTAACTTCCAGGAAATAAATTCATATTGTCTGTTTGTCCGTGTTAATAGATTCCAGTTCTAATTTAATAAAATAAAATCAATATAATATGAATGTTACATTTTCTAATTAAATTCCCCAAAATGGGTATATATATTACCTTGAGCTCTTCTGCTTCAAAACGAGAGGTCACCTCATCTTCGATGATAGCTTCCACACCAGCTTTTATGTAATCCAAACAAATTGCAGATTCAAATTCCTTCTGAAATGTCCCAAAGAAATCCGTGGGAACGAGACCCTAAATCAGAAATGTTTACAGGATATTATATAAGTAACCATATGCAAATTTTCCCAATGAAATAAAAATAAATGAAATACAAATTACCTCATTCTTGTCAACGAATGCCGACGTTTCAGATGTCTCTGCCTTGGATTCCTCCAGGTCATTTTTGTGATTTTGGGTCTCTGGCTCTGGCACCAGAATCAAGTCTTTCGACCTAGCTATCACGGTGTTACCCAGAACGCCGTTTTGCATTTTGCGTTTGGTTCCTATACAATTTGGCACGTTTTGCTTTTCAACTAGTGGCTCGTGTTCCTCGTCGTCCGGTTCATTCCACGTACCGTTCCTCTTCTTGACATACTCGATGTTTTGTCTGCCATACTAAAATGAAAACGGTTCTTAGTAATCATCCAGGAAAGTGTTACAATGCTTCTAAGAAATCGCAGGTCGTCGTCTTTTAAAACGAAATAAACGGTACTTTAGCAATAGACCGCATTAAGGAACTAACTTTCTTTTTTTTCTTCTTTTTTTTCAATAAGCTTAACGTCGCATCAACATCATGGGTTATTAGCGACTTACAGAAACAGTACAGTTATTACATTTTGTTAAAGAATTTAATTATCTTGCAGAATTCTACTAAGGTGTCCTGGAATTTGAAAGAATAGTTGGCTTCACTGATACTATTATGGATGTTTAACTTCCTCCTGATTTTGTTGTATTTGGGGCAGTCAAGGATGGTATGGTTAATAGTGATACAGGTGTTACATTTGTCACAATTTAATGATTCACTTCTGTTGAGTAGGTGTGAGCGAGTAAACTTGCTGTGGCTACTTCTGATTCGTGTTATTGCCATTTGCTGCTTTCGGTTGAATTTTGGATTCGTTTGTAAATCAAAAAAACTTCCTATAGCTTTATGAACTGTGCTAGCTCTATATGTTCTCCATTTTGCAGTCCAAGACTGCCTTAATAATGTTTCTAGGTGTTTAACGATGTCCGAATAGGTATTGTGAATAGATTGGCTATCTGTTTTAAGGGTAGCTGCTATTTTGGAACAAACTTTGTTTTCCTTTATATTTCAGAATTTTCAGCAGTTTACCAGAAAATCAGAAAATTCGGGCATCGACGTCATTTTGATAAAATGTACTTTACCGTGATCCATATTATAAATAAAACGTTAGTTATATAAGAATCAATTACCACTTCTTTGTTCTTTCTCTAATGAATTTATCTCAATGACAAAAAGATATTGCATGGAAAACCTGATTCATCAGTTCGTTTTTTTTCGATACACATTGTGAGACCAATTCGTTTGGCGAATGACAAATTGCTTCCTTTCAACACAAGTATATTTTACTCGCGACTAAATGACGCAATAATATCGTTATGCAATTTTTCTTTACCATTTTTTTCAAACGAAAACACGATTCACTTTGCACGGAAGTTTCAGCAAGGTCACGAGAAGTTTATCAAAAAATAGTCGAACGATGGAAGATCTACGAATGTCGTTAAAGAAGCTGTAGTTATCTCGTAAATCGTGATTAAAAATAACAAATTAAAACGACGTACTATACTTGATCTGAAAAAGAAGAAATGGCCGCTGGCAGAAAAAGTAAAGTTCAACGGATTTCGCAACCTCTACGATAACAATCTGTTGAAATTCAATATACATATTTTCTAATTTAAGAACAAATTATTCGAATAGAAAATGTACTTAAATATCGCTCAAAGTTTGTTTCCTTTATTATAATTATTAACGTACAGGCGACGAATTACAAAAATATGTACAGAATTTGGATAGTTCGAATAATGAAACGCGAGCAAATATTCCGTAAATATATACGCACGTGTTGATGGAAAAAAAAACACAAAAAACAATGAATGTAGCTAAAATTTATAACATGGAGAAAACATACTGTAACCACTTTGCTTCTATGCATAGATTAACTCTTCCTTTTACCCAGTTACATAAATAGACTGTAATTGAAATTGTAATTGACGTTAAATAAAGCCATACTAATTTCTGTGTCCAAAGAAAAATTAATGAAATGAACAGTTTTCTTTGATACCCAAATATACCTATACGTACAATACATATGCGGAGACATTAGTGCGCACAATCTTACATCTATGAATTTGCATCATTCGAGGACTTGCTGTATTTTTAATATTTATATTTTATAATAAATTCTCTTACGTCAAGTTCATATTCTATCAAATGTTGTAACACCTTGAAGGGGGTGGTTCGGGAGGTGATTTGAAACAACTTTTTCCTTAGCGAAAATGTTGTCCGAGGCTTCGTTGAGGAGATATTAACGGAAAACACTGACCAATTAGAGCGCGCGTATACTGTTGGAGCGACTAGGCGGCCGCGCTCATACGCTATCGCGGGCGCTCCATCGGCATACTCGCGCTCTGATTGGTCAGTGTTTTCCGTTAATATCTCCTCAACGAAGCCTCGGACAACATTTTCGCTAAGGAAAAAGTTGTTTCAAATCACCTCCCGAACCACCTCTTTCAATGTGTTACAACATTTTTGGGACACCCTGTATGCAGGTCAAACGAATGGGTTGAGACGTCTCTCTGATAAGAAAAAATGAACAGTTTCGTTGGCACGTGTTTCGTTAATTAAACACATTCTGCCATTGACCGCAATATTGCAATGTTTGATAACAGTAAGTAAAGTACAATCGATAAGGAGGACGTTTAACGAGGAGGGATTTGCTCGGACTTTGGACTCGTCTTCCTCAATTTTTGCTGGCCTCTGGAATAATGAGCAACCTTTTAGGCACGTTACGGTGCAATACCGTTAACCTTCGTACTATGCAAGGAGAAATCGGTTGCAGACATCGTTGTAAACAAACGAAAAGCGATGCAATAAGACGGCCCTTACCTAAAGCGCGTGATGCGCAAGGCGGATGCGCTAACACCTGTTTTATGTATCGCAACATTTCGATTTATCCACGGTAAACAATATTCTAATACTTACTCGGACATCGTTAAACACCTAGAAACATTATTAAGGCAGTCTTGGACTGCAAAATGGAGAACATATAGAGCTAGCACAGTTTATAAAGCTATTGAAAGTTTTTTTGATCTACAAACGAATCCAAAATTCAACCGAAGGCAGCAAATGGCAATAACACGAATCAGAAGCGGCCACAGCAAGTTTACTCGCTCACACCTACTCAACAGTAGTGAATCATTAAATTGTGACGAATGTAACACCTAAATCACTATTAACCATATCATCCTTGACTGCCCCAAATACAACGAAATCAGGAGGAAGTTAAACATCCATAATAGTATCAGTGAAGCCAACTATTCTTTCAAATTCCAGGACACCTTAGTAGAATTCTGCAAGATTATTAAATTCTTTAACAAAATGTAATAACTGTACTGTTTCTGTAAGTCGCTAATAACCCATGATGTTGATGCGACGTTAAGCTTACTAAATAAATAAATACAAAAAAAAAAAAATTCTCTACTCGATTATCCGTACATAATTTCGTTAACGATTTACCATCACAAAGTGAACTCTCTTATCAGACGAAAAGTAAATTGCTCGGCTACCCAGACGCTAATTACAATATCGTGATGAACAAGTTTACTAAACCTGAGCCGGATTTTCATTTGAATAATATATGAAGAATATTAAATATAAAATTACGCAGTTTTTCATGCAAGGGCATTTGAATGTCAATATATACATTGGATTTGTTTCTTATGTATATTACTATATCAATAAAAATATTTAATTTTCCTATAATATCAAGAAACCTATCAAACCTATCGTGTAAATTGTGACTCTGAGAATAAATGTTTGCTTATCAGGGTATTTGCATTTGGAACTAACATCTCTTTCGTGTGTTCTCATGTCTTCGAAAGGAAACTATTATAAGTGGTTCTAGGTGTTTGCTTTTAATGAAACCCCCTGTATACACATTAATCTACTACTTACTATGTTCAATGAACTTTTAATTCGATTTTTAGAAGCTTCGAGACGAAGTGAACGATATTCAAACCTCGACGTGTACCGTATGTTTTTCGACCTTATTTATCGCGCGGGATCTGCTGACGGAATCAGTACGAAATTGTTGAGGAAAAAATGAATATCTTTGAGAGTTTATCTTATTCTACATTCAATGATAGCAGTCTGGCCATTCTTTTATCGTACGTTTTTTGTCACAATTAGCTTTACGCCTTACTTATTATATAAGTATATAATACGATTATATATACGTATTAGAAGTATTATAGTATTATAATATTATAATTATATATTATAATAATAATTATATATATTAGCAGTATTATATACGTATTATATACTTATAAATTAATGTAAATTTCTTTTTTTTTTAATCAAGTTTTAAAAATTAAACAGTTGTGCGAATACTTATTGCTTCAATATTTCTATCGATTAATTGTTTTTTTCTTGTTAATTTTGCAACTTACACAAACAGCTATTTTTTTTTTTGTAATCTATCTATTCTAAAGATTTCCGAGAATATGTAGAATGTCATTGTTTATCAAAAAATAAGTTAATAAATTACAATTTTACATAGTTTTTTTGGAAATCGATCGGTGTACGAATACTTTCTACACTCACTATAGTATCATATACAGGGTGTCCCAAAAATGTTGTAACTCCTTGAAAGAGGTGGTTCGGGAGGTGATCTGAAACAACTTTTTCCTTAGCGAAAATGTTGTCCGAGGCTTCATTGAGGAGATATTAACGGAAAACACTGACCAATCAGAGCGCGCGTATATCGTTGGAGCGGCCGTGGTAGCGAATGAGCGCGGCCGCCTAGCGCGTAGCCTACGCTCAACCGGTATACTCGCGCTCTGATTGGTCGGAGTTTTCTATTAATATCTCCTTAACGAACCCTCGGACAACATTTTCGCTAAGGAAAAAGTTGTTTCAAATCACCTCCCGAACCACCTCTTTCAAGGTGTTACAACATTTTTGGGACACCCTGTATAAACAGGAAAGAAGTTAAAGTAATAAAAGAAATGAATATTTTAAGTTCGCCAAATACTGCCTACACTCGCCCACCGGCCGTCCATACTATCATATTAATTTCAATTCAGACGCTTTGTTGTATACGTAGAAAATCGTCTAGTCACCGATTCGTCTTTTCTACAAACAAAGCGAAATTCACGCGCTATTGTAGCGCGAACGGTGAATGACCTTCTTCCACAGTAAAAAGATTAGTGGATTTGCAAAGACGGAAAATTACGCGGCGTAATCTATCAGAAAGGGAATACTTGACCATCGTCGATATCATCGAAGATGCAAAAGAATGACCTTAGATACATTCGAGACAAATTATCTTAATCGTGTAATTGAACGTATTGTTTCGAATAGATTTATCTGTGGAAACTCAATTTATTTCTGGTAGCGAACTTTACACCGGCGGTTATCGATCTAAATCAAAGTTGCCGTTATCAAACGTTAATCTATCAAACAATTATGTTTATTGTCTGAAATTTACGACGATCGGTGTGATGAAAGGGTTCAAAATAGGGACTAATAAAGGTATTGTTTACTCATCCTTCCTGTAATCATTGATGACTAACCGAGATCATGATTAAACAATAAAAGTGTCTCAACCGGAACGTTAACCTTAATTGAGTTGCTCGATGGTACGAACTTGAAATAATAAATGTACATAAAATTGGGGCCAATTGTCGACGATTTCGTTCTGTTAATAATAATAGAAATACAATGTAAATTAAACAAATTTTTTAAACAATATTATAAAAGTCAAATATTGTTCGAAAAGATTGTGCAATTTATTAGAGTTGCCATTCTTGATTTCAAGAACGCACGGACAGTGCGATCGTATTACATGACAGGAAATGATTAATATTCCAATCATGCCGAAAAGATATCGAGAAAGTCGAATTCTTCGATTTTGTGGTCACGGAAACAGTTGTGTACATATTGCACCTTCAAAATGGCATAAAACATGTATTCGAAATTCGATTATTACTTGGATCGCGCACGAAATCCTCGTAATTATTTATTATATCCACAGAATCGTCTCTAAAAGCTCTGTTCGGAAATGTTAGATTTGAAACCATGCTCTCACAAATTTCTCTAAGGTAGCACTTCACCGATGATGGCTTTAAATCGATACTTGTTCCGTACATTGTAATATACACATCGTCGTAACATCACCGAAGTATGCTTACATTAATCCCAATTTAATATTTCACTGTACACTTCTTACGTTAGTCATTGTTACACGCACAAATGAAATGTTAAGCGTATACACGAAAACTTCATCAACACGTACACATGAATAAAATTCATGAATAGAATATTTTTGAATCGTTAAAAGAGTCACCGAAAACCATTAGCACTGTATTGTTTTCTCACAAAAATCACACGATTATTAACGATTAATAAAATATACCTGTCGTTCGAACATAATAGTTCCAAATTCCAATTTTTGAAATGTTTCCTCGTCGATAACTTCGCATATACTTGCGAATTCTCGTTCGATTTATTATCATATTTTACAAAAATATATAAA